>NW_025533904.1:65000-95000 GCF_020615455.1 Coregonus clupeaformis | reverse complement strand
TCTCCAAGGGAGGATAATGGATGGCCCTGGCCGTGACTCTCCAAGGGAGGATAATGGCTGGCCCTGGCCGTGACTCTCCAAGGGAGGATAATGGCTGGCCCTGGCCGTGACTCTCCAAGGGAGGATAATGGATGGCCCTGGCCGTGACTCTCCAAGGGAGGATAATGGCTGGCCCTGGCCGTGACTCTCCAAGGGAGGATAATGGATGGCCCTGGCCTTGACTCTCCAAGGGAGGATAATGGATGGCCCTGGCCTTGACTCTCCAAGGGAGGATAATGGCTGGCCCTGGCCGTGACTCTCCAAGGGAGGATAATGGATGGCCCTGGCCGTGACTTTCCAAGGGAGGATAATGGATGGCCCTGGCCGTGACTCTCCAAGGGAGGATAATGGATGGCCCTGGCCGTGACTCTCCAAGGGAGGATAATGGATGGCCCTGGCCGTGACTCTCCAAGGGCGTCTCAGGGAGAGCTGGGATATTAACACGTCAATGTAAAATAGGACAAATATGAGCTTACCATATTAATATTATATTTTTATTATATTATTACTATAATATTTATATCATGCTTTCTTGAACTATCCAACGTTTCAATCAAGACGTTGGTTTCTTCCGTGGGAGACCTGGGATCAGATCCTGCACATGACGCACACAAACACGCACACACGCTCAAACACACACACACACACGCAACGCACACACAAACACGCACACACGCAACGCACGCACAAACACGCACTGTGACACTCTGGCTCCATGGACTTTGATATTTGAGCCAGGGTTGTTCACTTTCATTTGTTTGGGTGTATTTCATTTGGTGGTGTTGGGGATGGGTGAGTTTCATTTTGTTTGTGTCTATGGTGATTGGTCTATGACTCCCAATCGGAGGTAACGAGTGTCAGCTGTCGGCTCGTTATCTCTGATTGGGAGCCATATATATTCTGTGTGTTTTCTCCTTTGTTTTGTGGGTTATTGTTTCCGTGTTCCTGTTTAGTCTATGTACTGTTGGACTTCACGTTTCGTCATTTTGTTTTGTAGTTACGTGCTTTGATTATTAAAGTCATCATGTTCACTCGCAACGCTGCGCATTGGTCTCCTCCTTCAGACGATCGTGACAGAATAACCCACCACAAGAGGACCAAGCGGCGTAACAAGCGGCAACAGGACCTACCTACACAGGATGTATGGACGCCTCCAAAAGATTCATGGACATGGGAGGAGATACGGGCTGGAAAGGGTCCTTGGGCACAACCGGAGGAATATCACCGCCCTCGTGAAGAGCTGGAGGCAGCTGCAGCCGAGAGGAGGTGGTATGAGGAGGAATATCACCGCCCTCGTGAAGAGCTGGAGGCAGCTGCAGCCGAGAGGAGGTGGTATGAAGAGGAAGCGCGGAGTCGAGGCTGGAAGCCCGTGGTTACTCCCCAAAAAAATTTTTGGGGGGGGCACATGGCTTGGGCGCCTGGGCAGCAGGAGGCTGCCACAGGGAGAGCTGGAGAGAAGGCTATCGGATTACGGGAGCCATTGGCGAGTAGAGGGAGGGAAGTTGTTGTGGCACGGCATGAGAGACTGAAGTGTGTTACCAGTCCGGTCCGGCCCGTTCCTGATCCCCAGTTAAGGCCAGTGGTGTGTGTTCCCGGTACGGACCGGCCTGTTCCTGCTCCAAGCACGTATCCTACGGGGTGCGTCACCAGCCCAGCCCGGCCTGTTCCTTCAGAGCCGTCCGCCAGACCGGAGCCGCTAGAGCCTTCCGCCAGACAGAATCATACACCTGCTATGGAATCAGCAGGAGCCGACGCAGCCTATGCTGGACTGGAGGCTCGGGTTCGTGACGGGCAGGAGCGGCTCATGCGGATGGGAGCCGCCCTGCTGGAGGTGATGACTGCAATCCGAGGCTGGGGTCCGCCTCCACCGCTAGCCGCCCAGCCAGCACCATCAGCCAGCCATGAGCAGCCAGACCCGTCAGCCAGCCATGAGCAGCCAGATCCGTCAGCCAGCCATGAGCAGCCAGATCCGTCAACCAGCCATGAGCAGCCAGATCCGTCAGCCAGCCGCGAGCAGCCAGATCCGCCAGCCAGCCATGAGCAGCCAGATCCGTCAGCCAGCCATGAGCAGCCAGATCCGTCAGCCAGCCATGAGCAGCCAGATCCGTCAGCCAGCCATGAGCAGCCAGATCCGTCAGCCAGCCATGAGCAGCCAGACCCGTCAGCCAGCCATGAGCAGCCAGATCCGTCAGCCAGCCATGAGCAGCCAGATCCGTCAGCCAGCCGCGAGCAGCCAGACCCGTCAGCCAGCCATGAGCAGCCAGATCCGTCAGCCAGCCGCGAGCAGCCAGATCCGTCAGCTAGCCATGAGCAGCCAGATCCGTCAGCCAGCCACGAGCAGCCAGATCCGTCAGCCAGCCATGAGCAGCCAGATCCGTCAGCCAGCCACGAGCAGCCTGATCCGTTAGCCAGCCATGAGCCGTCCAGCCAGGATCCGCCAGAGCCGTCCAGCCAGGATCCGCCAGAGCCGTCCAGCCAGGATCCGCCAGAGCCGTCCAGCCAGGGATCCGCCAGAGCCGTCCAGCCGGGATCCGCCAGAGCCGTCCAGCCGGGATCCGCCAGAGCCAGCCAGCCGGGATCCGCCAGAGCCGTCCAGCCGGGGATCCGCCAGAGCCGTCCAGCCGGGATCCGCCAGAGCCGTCCAGCCGGGATCCGCCAGAGCCGTCCAGCCGGGATCCGCCAGAGCCGTCCCAGCCGGGATCCGCCAGAGCCGTCTCAGCCGGGATCCGCCAGAGCCGTCCAGCCGGGATCCGCCAGAGCCGTCCAGCCGGGATCCGCCAGAGCCGTCCAGCCGGGATCCGCCAGAGCCGTCCAGCCGGGACCCGCCAGAGCCGTCCAGCCGGGACCCGCCAGAGCCGTCCAGCCGGGACCCGCCAGTGCCGTCCCAGCCGGGACCCGCCAGAGCCGTCCAGCCGGGACCCGCCAGAGCCGTCCAGCCGGGATCCGCCAGAGCCGCCCAGCCGGGATCCGCCAGAGCCGTCCAGCCGGGATCCGCCAGAGCCGTCCAGCCGGGATCCGCCAGAGCCGTCCAGCCGGGATCCGCCAGAGCCGTCCAGCCGGGATCCGCCAGAGCCGTCCAGCCGGGATCCGCCAGAGCCGTCCAGCCGGGATCCGCCAGAGCCGTCCAGCCGGGATCCGCCAGAGCCGTCCAGCCGGGATCCGCCAGAGCCGTCCAGCCGGGATCCGCCAGAGCCGTCCAGCCGGGACCCGCCAGAGCCGTCCCAGCCGGGACCCGCCAGTGCCGTCCCAGCCGGGACCCGCCAGAGCCGTCCAGCCGGGATCCGCCAGAGCCGTCCAGCCGGGATCCGCCAGAGCCGTCCAGCCGGGATCCGCCAGAGCCGTCCAGCCGGGATCCGCCAGAGCCGTCCAGCCGGGATCCGCCAGAGCCGTCCAGCCGGGATCCGCCAGAGCCGTCCCAGCCGGGATCCGCCAGAGTCGTCCAGCCTGGTACTGCCCCTTAGTCCGGTACTGCCCCTTAGTCCGGTACTGCCCCTTAGTCCGGTACTGCCCCTTAGCCCGGTGCTGCTCCTTAGCCCGGTGCTGCCCCTTAGCCCGGTGCTGCCCCTTAGTCCGGTGCTGCCCCTTAGGCCGGTGCTGCCCCTTAGGCCGGTGCTGCCCCTTAGCCCGGTGCTGCCCCTTAGCCCGGTGCTGTCCCTTAGCCCGGTGCTGCCCCTTATCCCGGTGCTGCCCCTTATCCCGGTGCTGCCCCTTAGGCCGATGCTGCCCCTTAGTCCGGTGTTGCCCCTTAGTCCAGGTGGGGTTAGTTGGAGGGTGGTCATTGGGAGGAGGCTACCGAAGCAGGTTGTGACTGTGGTGGGGTGGGGATCACGACCGGGGCCAGAGCCGCCACCGTGGACAGACGCCCACCCAGACCCTCCCCTAGTCCTGATGTTGGTGCGCCCGGAGTTCGCACCTTTAGGGGGGGGTACTGTGACACTCTGGCTCCATGGACTTTGATATTTGAGCCAGGGTTGTTCACTTTCATTTGTTTGGGTGTATTTCATTTGGTGGTGTTGGGGATGGGTGAGTTTCATTTTGTTTGTGTCTATGGTGATTGGTCTATGACTCCCAATCGGAGGTAACGAGTGTCAGCTGTCGGCTCGTTATCTCTGATTGGGAGCCATATATATTCTGTGTGTTTTCTCCTTTGTTTTGTGGGTTATTGTTTCCGTGTTCCTGTTTAGTCTATGTACTGTTGGACTTCACGTTTCGTCATTTTGTTTTGTAGTTACGTGCTTTGATTATTAAAGTCATCATGTTCACTCGCAACGCTGCGCATTGGTCTCCTCCTTCAGACGATCGTGACACGCACACACGCTCAAACACACACACACACACACGCAACGCACACACACAAGGTGTAGCATTGAGTGTGACAGTATTTCCAGAACTGGAAAGTGAGCAGGCTTCGAGAGGATTACCTGAGGTGTTCTGTGTGTCTGTGTGTGTGTCTCTCTGTCTGTGTGTGTGTGTCTGTATCTGTGTGTGTGTGTGTGTATATGTGTGTGTGTGTGTGTGTGTGTGTGTGTGTGTCTGTGTGAGTGTGGTGCTACATTGAAACCTGAGAGAAAGATTAGGTATTAACTATTAGCATAACACCATCTGTCTGGAAACACACACACACACACACACACACACACACACACACACACACACACACACACACACACACACACACACACACAGATGGGCTCTGCCTCAAGGCCTCATTGTTCCACATGACAAACCACTACATTCCAGATGTACTGCTGGACTCCACTGCTCTGGACTGGGACGAAACAATGGAAAGACAGAAAGACGTCCACGTGGTCCTCAACCAGTCTGACTCTATGTCCAGGTGTAGTGCTGTGTGGTCCTCAACCAGTCTGACTCTATGTCCAGGTGTAGTGCTGTGTGGTCCTCAACCAGTCTGACTCTATGTCCAGGTGTAGTGCTGTGTGTTCCTCAACCAGTCTGACTCTATGTCCAGGTGTAGTGCTGTGTGGTCCTGACCAGTCTGACTCTATGTCCAGGTGTAGTGCTGTGTGTTCCTCAACCAGTCTGACTCTATGTCCAGGTGTAGTGCTGTGTGTTCCTGACCAGTCTGACTCTATGTCCAGGTGTAGTGCTGTGTGTTCCTCAACCAGTCTGACTCTATGTCCAGGTGTAGTGCTGTATGTTCCTGACCAGTCTGACTCTATGTCCAGGTGTAGTGCTGTGTGTTCCTCAACCAGTCTGACTCTATGTCCAGGTGTAGTGCTGTGTGTTCCTCAACCAGTCTGACTCTATGTCCAGGTGTAGTGCTGTGTGTTCCTCAACCAGTCTGACTCTATGTCCAGGTGTAGTGCTGTGTGTTCCTCAACCAGTCTGACTCTATGTCCAGGTGTAGTGCTGTGTGTTCCTGACCAGTCTGACTCTATGTCCAGGTGTAGTGCTGTGTGTTCCTCAACCAGTCTGACTCTATGTCCAGGTGTAGTGCTGTGTGTTCCTCAACCAGTCTGACTCTATGTCCAGGTGTAGTGCTGTGTGTTCCTGACCAGTCTGACTCTATGTCCAGGTGTAGTGCTGTGTGTTCCTGACCAGTCTGACTCTATGTCCAGGTGTAGTGCTGTGTGTTCCTGACCAGTCTGACTCTATGTCCAGGTGTAGTGCTGTGTGTTCCTCAACCAGTCTGACTCTATGTCCAGGTGTAGTGCTGTGTGTTCCTCACCAGTCTGACTCTATGTCCAGGTGTAGTGCTGTGTGTTCCTCAACCAGTCTGACTCTATGTCCAGGTGTAGTGCTGTGTGTTCCTCAACCAGTCTGACTCTATGTCCAGGTGTAGTGCTGTGTGTTCCTCAACCAGTCTGACTCTATGTCCAGGTGTAGTGCTGTGTGTTCCTGACCAGTCTGACTCTATGTCCAGGTGTAGTGCTGTGTGTTCCTCAACCAGTCTGACTCTATGTCCAGGTGTAGTGCTGTGTGTTCCTCAACCAGTCTGACTCTATGTCCAGGTGTAGTGCTGTGTGGTCCTCAACCAGTCTGACTCTATGTCCAGGTGTAGTGCTGTGTGTTCCTGACCAGTCTGACTCTATGTCCAGGTGTAGTGCTGTGTGTTCCTCACCAGTCTGACTCTATGTCCAGGTGTAGTGCTGTGTGTTCCTGACCAGTCTGACTCTATGTCCAGGTGTAGTGCTGTGTGGTCCTCAACCAGTCTGACTCTATGTCCAGGTGTAGTGCTGTGTGTTCCTCAACCAGTCTGACTCTATGTCCAGGTGTAGTGCTGTGTGTTCCTGACCAGTCTGACTCTATGTCCAGGTGTAGTGCTGTGTGTTCCTCAACCAGTCTGACTCTATGTCCAGGTGTAGTGCTGTGTGTTCCTCAACCAGTCTGACTCTATGTCCAGGTGTAGTGCTGTGTGTTCCTCAACCAGTCTGACTCTATGTCCAGGTGTAGTGCTGTGTGTTCCTCAACCAGTCTGACTCTATGTCCAGGTGTAGTGCTGTGTGTTCCTCAACCAGTCTGACTCTATGTCCAGGTGTAGTGCTGTATGTTCCTGACCAGTCTGACTCTATGTCCAGGTGTAGTGCTGTGTGTTCCTCAACCAGTCTGACTCTATGTCCAGGTGTAGTGCTGTGTGTTCCTCAACCAGTCTGACTCTATGTCCAGGTGTAGTGCTGTGTGTTCCTCAACCAGTCTGACTCTATGTCCAGGTGTAGTGCTGTGTGTTCCTGACCAGTCTGACTCTATGTCCAGGTGTAGTGCTGTGTGTTCCTGACCAGTCTGACTCTATGTCCAGGTGTAGTGCTGTGTGTTCCTCAACCAGTCTGACTCTATGTCCAGGTGTAGTGCTGTGTGTTCCTCAACCAGTCTGACTCTATGTCCAGGTGTAGTGCTGTGTGTTCCTGACCAGTCTGACTCTATGTCCAGGTGTAGTGCTGTGTGTTCCTGACCAGTCTGACTCTATGTCCAGGTGTAGTGCTGTGTGTTCCTGACCAGTCTGACTCTATGTCCAGGTGTAGTGCTGTGTGTTCCTCAACCAGTCTGACTCTATGTCCAGGTGTAGTGCTGTGTGTTCCTGACCAGTCTGACTCTATGTCCAGGTGTAGTGCTGTGTGTTCCTCAACCAGTCTGACTCTATGTCCAGGTGTAGTGCTGTGTGTTCCTCAACCAGTCTGACTCTATGTCCAGGTGTAGTGCTGTGTGTTCCTCAACCAGTCTGACTCTATGTCCAGGTGTAGTGCTGTGTGTTCCTCAACCAGTCTGACTCTATGTCCAGGTGTAGTGCTGTGTGTTCCTCAACCAGTCTGACTCTATGTCCAGGTGTAGTGCTGTGTGTTCCTCAACCAGTCTGACTCTATGTCCAGGTGTAGTGCTGTGTGTTCCTCAACCAGTCTGACTCTATGTCCAGGTGTAGTGCTGTGTGTTCCTGACCAGTCTGACTCTATGTCCAGGTGTAGTGCTGTGTGGTCCTCAACCAGTCTGACTCTATGTCCAGGTGTAGTGCTGTGTGTTCCTGACCAGTCTGACTCTATGTCCAGGTGTAGTGCTGTGTGTTCCTCAACCAGTCTGACTCTATGTCCAGGTGTAGTGCTGTGTGTTCCTCAACCAGTCTGACTCTATGTCCAGGTGTAGTGCTGTGTGTTCCTCAACCAGTCTGACTCTATGTCCAGGTGTAGTGCTGTGTGTTCCTCAACCAGTCTGACTCTATGTCCAGGTGTAGTGCTGTGTGTTCCTGACCAGTCTGACTCTATGTCCAGGTGTAGTGCTGTGTGTTCCTGACCAGTCTGACTCTATGTCCAGGTGTAGTGCTGTGTGTTCCTCAACCAGTCTGACTCTATGTCCAGGTGTAGTGCTGTGTGTTCCTCAACCAGTCTGACTCTATGTCCAGGTGTAGTGCTGTGTGTTCCTCACCAGTCTGACTCTATGTCCAGGTGTAGTGCTGTGTGTTCCTCAACCAGTCTGACTCTATGTCCAGGTGTAGTGCTGTGTGTTCCTCAACCAGTCTGACTCTATGTCCAGGTGTAGTGCTGTGTGTTCCTCAACCAGTCTGACTCTATGTCCAGGTGTAGTGCTGTGTGTTCCCAACCAGTCTGACTCTATGTCCAGGTGTAGTGCTGTGTGTTCCTCACCAGTCTGACTCTATGTCCAGGTGTAGTGCTGTGTGTTCCTCAACCAGTCTGACTCTATGTCCAGGTGTAGTGCTGTGTGTTCCTCAACCAGTCTGACTCTATGTCCAGGTGTAGTGCTGTGTGTTCCTCAACCAGTCTGACTCTATGTCCAGGTGTAGTGCTGTGTGTTCCTCAACCAGTCTGACTCTATGTCCAGGTGTAGTGCTGTGTGTTCCTCAACCAGTCTGACTCTATGTCCAGGTGTAGTGCTGTGTGTTCCTCAACCAGTCTGACTCTATGTCCAGGTGTAGTGCTGTGTGTTCCTCACCAGTCTGACTCTATGTCCAGGTGTAGTGCTGTGTGTTCCTCAACCAGTCTGACTCTATGTCCAGGTGTAGTGCTGTGTGTTCCTCAACCAGTCTGACTCTATGTCCAGGTGTAGTGCTGTGTGTTCCTCACCAGTCTGACTCTATGTCCAGGTGTAGTGCTGTGTGTTCCTCAACCAGTCTGACTCTATGTCCAGGTGTAGTGCTGTGTGTTCCTCAACCAGTCTGACTCTATGTCCAGGTGTAGTGCTGTGTGTTCCTGACCAGTCTGACTCTATGTCCAGGTGTAGTGCTGTGTGTTCCTCAACCAGTCTGACTCTATGTCCAGGTGTAGTGCTGTGTGTTCCTCAACCAGTCTGACTCTATGTCCAGGTGTAGTGCTGTGTGTTCCTCAACCAGTCTGACTCTATGTCCAGGTGTAGTGCTGTGTGTTCCTGACCAGTCTGACTCTATGTCCAGGTGTAGTGCTGTGTGTTCCTCAACCAGTCTGACTCTATGTCCAGGTGTAGTGCTGTGTGTTCCTGACCAGTCTGACTCTATGTCCATGTGTAGTGCTGTGTGGTCCTCAACCAGTCTGACTCTATGTCCAGGTGTAGTGCTGTGTGTTCCTGACCAGTCTGACTCTATGTCCAGGTGTAGTGCTGTGTGTTCCTGACCAGTCTGACTCTATGTCCAGGTGTAGTGCTGTGTGTTCCTCAACCAGTCTGACTCTATGTCCAGGTGTAGTGCTGTGTGTTCCTCAACCAGTCTGACTCTATGTCCAGGTGTAGTGCTGTGTGTTCCTGACCAGTCTGACTCTATGTCCAGGTGTAGTGCTGTGTGTTCCTCAACCAGTCTGACTCTATGTCCAGGTGTAGTGCTGTGTGTTCCTGACCAGTCTGACTCTATGTCCAGGTGTAGTGCTGTGTGTTCCTCAACCAGTCTGACTCTATGTCCAGGTGTAGTGCTGTGTGTTCCTCAACCAGTCTGACTCTATGTCCAGGTGTAGTGCTGTGTGTTCCTCACCAGTCTGACTCTATGTCCAGGTGTAGTGCTGTGTGTTCCTCAACCAGTCTGACTCTATGTCCAGGTGTAGTGCTGTGTGTTCCTCACCAGTCTGACTCTATGTCCAGGTGTAGTGCTGTGTGTTCCTCAACCAGTCTGACTCTATGTCCAGGTGTAGTGCTGTGTGTTCCTGACCAGTCTGACTCTATGTCCAGGTGTAGTGCTGTGTGTTCCTCAACCAGTCTGACTCTATGTCCAGGTGTAGTGCTGTGTGTTCCTGACCAGTCTGACTCTATGTCCAGGTGTAGTGCTGTGTGTTCCTCAACCAGTCTGACTCTATGTCCAGGTGTAGTGCTGTGTGTTCCTGACCAGTCTGACTCTATGTCCAGGTGTAGTGCTGTGTGTTCCTCAACCAGTCTGACTCTATGTCCAGGTGTAGTGCTGTGTGTTCCTCAACCAGTCTGACTCTATGTCCAGGTGTAGTGCTGTGTGTTCCTCAACCAGTCTGACTCTATGTCCAGGTGTAGTGCTGTGTGTTCCTCGACCAGTCTGACTCTATGTCCAGGTGTAGTGCTGTGTGTTCCTCAACCAGTCTGACTCTATGTCCAGGTGTAGTGCTGTGTGTTCCTCAACCAGTCTGACTCTATGTCCAGGTGTAGTGCTGTGTGTTCCTGACCAGTCTGACTCTATGTCCAGGTGTAGTGCTGTGTGTTCCTCAACCAGTCTGACTCTATGTCCAGGTGTAGTGCTGTGTGTTCCTCAACCAGTCTGACTCTATGTCCAGGTGTAGTGCTGTGTGTTCCTCAACCAGTCTGACTCTATGTCCAGGTGTAGTGCTGTGTGTTCCTGAACCAGTCTGACTCTATGTCCAGGTGTAGTGCTGTGTGTTCCTCAACCAGTCTGACTCTATGTCCAGGTGTAGTGCTGTGTGTTCCTGAACCAGTCTGACTCTATGTCCAGGTGTAGTGCTGTGTGTTCCTGAACCAGTCTGACTCTATGTCCAGGTGTAGTGCTGTGTGTTCCTCAACCAGTCTGACTCTATGTCCAGGTGTAGTGCTGTGTGTTCCTGACCAGTCTGACTCTATGTCCAGGTGTAGTGCTGTGTGTTCCTCAACCAGTCTGACTCTATGTCCAGGTGTAGTGCTGTGTGTCCTGACCAGTCTGACTCTATGTCCAGGTGTAGTGCTGTGTGTTCCTCAACCAGTCTGACTCTATGTCCAGGTGTAGTGCTGTGTGTTCCTGACCAGTCTGACTCTATGTCCAGGTGTAGTGCTGTGTGTTCCTCAACCAGTCTGACTCTATGTCCAGGTGTAGTGCTGTGTGTTCCTCAACCAGTCTGACTCTATGTCCAGGTGTAGTGCTGTGTGTTCCTCACCAGTCTGACTCTATGTCCAGGTGTAGTGCTGTGTGTTCCTGACCAGTCTGACTCTATGTCCAGGTGTAGTGCTGTGTGTTCCTCAACCAGTCTGACTCTATGTCCAGGTGTAGTGCTGTGTGTTCCTCAACCAGTCTGACTCTATGTCCAGGTGTAGTGCTGTGTGTTCCTCAACCAGTCTGACTCTATGTCCAGGTGTAGTGCTGTGTGTTCCTCAACCAGTCTGACTCTATGTCCAGGTGTAGTGCTGTGTGTTCCTGACCAGTCTGACTCTATGTCCAGGTGTAGTGCTGTGTGTTCCTCAACCAGTCTGACTCTATGTCCAGGTGTAGTGGTGTGTGTTCCTGACCAGTCTGACTCTATGTCCAGGTGTAGTGCTGTGTGGTCATCAACCAGTCTGACTCTATGTCCAGGTGTAGTGCTGTGTGTTCCTGACCAGTCTGACTCTATGTCCAGGTGTAGTGCTGTGTGTTCCTCAACCAGTCTGACTCTATGTCCAGGTGTAGTGCTGTGTGTTCCTCAACCAGTCTGACTCTATGTCCAGGTGTAGTGCTGTGTGTTCCTCACCAGTCTGACTCTATGTCCAGGTGTAGTGCTGTGTGTTCCTGACCAGTCTGACTCTATGTCCAGGTGTAGTGCTGTGTGTTCCTCAACCAGTCTGACTCTATGTCCAGGTGTAGTGCTGTGTGTTCCTCAACCAGTCTGACTCTATGTCCAGGTGTAGTGCTGTGTGTTCCTCAACCAGTCTGACCCTATGTCCAGGTGTAGTGCTGTGTGTTCCTCAACCAGTCTGACTCTATGTCCAGGTGTAGTGCTGTGTGTTCCTCAACCAGTCTGACTCTATGTCCAGGTGTAGTGCTGTGTGTTCCTGACCAGTCTGACTCTATGTCCAGGTGTAGTGCTGTGTGTTCCTCAACCAGTCTGACTCTATGTCCAGGTGTAGTGCTGTGTGTTCCTCAACCAGTCTGACTCTATGTCCAGGTGTAGTGCTGTGTGTTCCTCAACCAGTCTGACTCTATGTCCAGGTGTAGTGCTGTGTGTTCCTGACCAGTCTGACTCTATGTCCAGGTGTAGTGCTGTGTGTTCCTGACCAGTCTGACTCTATGTCCAGGTGTAGTGCTGTGTGTTCCTGACCAGTCTGACTCTATGTCCAGGTGTAGTGCTGTGTGTTCCTCAACCAGTCTGACTCTATGTCCAGGTGTAGTGCTGTGTGTTCCTCAACCAGTCTGACTCTATGTCCAGGTGTAGTGCTGTGTGTTCCTCAACCAGTCTGACTCTATGTCCAGGTGTAGTGCTGTGTGTTCCTCAACCAGTCTGACTCTATGTCCAGGTGTAGTGCTGTGTGTTCCTCAACCAGTCTGACTCTATGTCCAGGTGTAGTGCTGTGTGTTCCTCAACCAGTCTGACTCTATGTCCAGGTGTAGTGCTGTGTGTTCCTCAACCAGTCTGACTCTATGTCCAGGTGTAGTGCTGTGTGTTCCTGACCAGTCTGACTCTATGTCCAGGTGTAGTGCTGTGTGTTCCTGACCAGTCTGACTCTATGTCCAGGTGTAGTGCTGTGTGTTCCTGACCAGTCTGACTCTATGTCCAGGTGTAGTGCTGTGTGTTCCTCAACCAGTCTGACTCTATGTCCAGGTGTAGTGCTGTGTGTTCCTGACCAGTCTGACTCTATGTCCAGGTGTAGTGCTGTGTGTTCCTCAACCAGTCTGACTCTATGTCCAGGTGTAGTGCTGTGTGTTCCTCAACCAGTCTGACTCTATGTCCAGGTGTAGTGCTGTGTGTTCCTCAACCAGTCTGACTCTATGTCCAGGTGTAGTGCTGTGTGTTCCTCAACCAGTCTGACTCTATGTCCAGGTGTAGTGCTGTGTGTTCCTCAACCAGTCTGACTCTATGTCCAGGTGTAGTGCTGTGTGTTCCTGACCAGTCTGACTCTATGTCCAGGTGTAGTGCTGTGTGTTCCTCAACCAGTCTGACTCTATGTCCAGGTGTAGTGCTGTGTGTTCCTGACCAGTCTGACTCTATGTCCATGTGTAGTGCTGTGTGTTCCTCAACCAGTCTGACTCTATGTCCAGGTGTAGTGCTGTGTGTTCCTGACCAGTCTGACTCTATGTCCAGGTGTAGTGCTGTGTGTTCCTCAACCAGTCTGACTCTATGTCCAGGTGTAGTGCTGTGTGTTCCTCAACCAGTCTGACTCTATGTCCAGGTGTAGTGCTGTGTGTTCCTCAACCAGTCTGACTCTATGTCCAGGTGTAGTGCTGTGTGTTCCTCAACCAGTCTGACTCTATGTCCAGGTGTAGTGCTGTGTGTTCCTGACCAGTCTGACTCTATGTCCAGGTGTAGTGCTGTGTGTTCCTCAACCAGTCTGACTCTATGTCCAGGTGTAGTGCTGTGTGTTCCTCAACCAGTCTGACTCTATGTCCAGGTGTAGTGCTGTGTGTTCCTGACCAGTCTGACTCTATGTCCAGGTGTAGTGCTGTGTGTTCCTCAACCAGTCTGACTCTATGTCCAGGTGTAGTGCTGTGTGTTCCTGACCAGTCTGACTCTATGTCCAGGTGTAGTGCTGTGTGTTCCTCAACCAGTCTGACTCTATGTCCAGGTGTAGTGCTGTGTGTTCCTCAACCAGTCTGACTCTATGTCCAGGTGTAGTGCTGTGTGTTCCTCAACCAGTCTGACTCTATGTCCAGGTGTAGTGCTGTGTGTTCCTGAACCAGTCTGACTCTATGTCCAGGTGTAGTGCTGTGTGTTCCTCAACCAGTCTGACTCTATGTCCAGGTGTAGTGCTGTGTGTTCCTCAACCAGTCTGACTCTATGTCCAGGTGTAGTGCTGTGTGTTCCTGACCAGTCTGACTCTATGTCCAGGTGTAGTGCTGTGTGTTCCTCAACCAGTCTGACTCTATGTCCAGGTGTAGTGCTGTGTGTTCCTCAACCAGTCTGACTCTATGTCCAGGTGTAGTGCTGTGTGTTCCTCAACCAGTCTGACTCTATGTCCAGGTGTAGTGCTGTGTGTTCCTCAACCAGTCTGACTCTATGTCCAGGTGTAGTGCTGTGTGTTCCTCAACCAGTCTGACTCTATGTCCAGGTGTAGTGCTGTGTGTTCCTGACCAGTCTGACTCTATGTCCAGGTGTAGTGCTGTGTGTTCCTGACCAGTCTGACTCTATGTCCAGGTGTAGTGCTGTGTGTTCCTCAACCAGTCTGACTCTATGTCCAGGTGTAGTGCTGTGTGTTCCTGACCAGTCTGACTCTATGTCCAGGTGTAGTGCTGTGTGTTCCTCAACCAGTCTGACTCTATGTCCAGGTGTAGTGCTGTGTGTTCCTGACCAGTCTGACTCTATGTCCAGGTGTAGTGCTGTGTGGTCCTCAACCAGTCTGACTCTATGTCCAGGTGTAGTGCTGTGTGTTCCTGACCAGTCTGACTCTATGTCCAGGTGTAGTGCTGTGTGTTCCTCAACCAGTCTGACTCTATGTCCAGGTGTAGTGCTGTGTGTTCCTCAACCAGTCTGACTCTATGTCCAGGTGTAGTGCTGTGTGTTCCTCAACCAGTCTGACTCTATGTCCAGGTGTAGTGCTGTGTGTTCCTGAACCAGTCTGACTCTATGTCCAGGTGTAGTGCTGTGTGTTCCTCAACCAGTCTGACTCTATGTCCAGGTGTAGTGCTGTGTGTTCCTCAACCAGTCTGACTCTATGTCCAGGTGTAGTGCTGTGTGTTCCTCAACCAGTCTGACTCTATGTCCAGGTGTAGTGCTGTGTGTTCCTCACCAGTCTGACTCTATGTCCAGGTGTAGTGCTGTGTGTTCCTCACCAGTCTGACTCTATGTCCAGGTGTAGTGCTGTGTGTTCCTGACCAGTCTGACTCTATGTCCAGGTGTAGTGGTGTGTGTTCCTGACCAGTCTGACTCTATGTCCAGGTGTAGTGCTGTGTGTTCCTCAACCAGTCTGACTCTATGTCCAGGTGTAGTGCTGTGTGGTCATCAACCAGTCTGACTCTATGTCCAGGTGTAGTGCTGTGTGTTCCTGACCAGTCTGACTCTATGTCCAGGTGTAGTGCTGTGTGTTCCTCAACCAGTCTGACTCTATGTCCAGGTGTAGTGCTGTGTGTTCCTCAACCAGTCTGACTCTATGTCCAGGTGTAGTGCTGTGTGTTCCTCACCAGTCTGACTCTATGTCCAGGTGTAGTGCTGTGTGTTCCTGACCAGTCTGACTCTATGTCCAGGTGTAGTGCTGTGTGTTCCTCAACCAGTCTGACTCTATGTCCAGGTGTAGTGCTGTGTGTTCCTCAACCAGTCTGACTCTATGTCCAGGTGTAGTGCTGTGTGTTCCTCAACCAGTCTGACTCTATGTCCAGGTGTAGTGCTGTGTGTTCCTCAACCAGTCTGACTCTATGTCCAGGTGTAGTGCTGTGTGTTCCTCAACCAGTCTGACTCTATGTCCAGGTGTAGTGCTGTGTGTTCCTGACCAGTCTGACTCTATGTCCAGGTGTAGTGCTGTGTGTTCCTCACCAGTCTGACTCTATGTCCAGGTGTAGTGCTGTGTGTTCCTCAACCAGTCTGACTCTATGTCCAGGTGTAGTGCTGTGTGTTCCTCAACCAGTCTGACTCTATGTCCAGGTGTAGTGCTGTGTGTTCCTGACCAGTCTGACTCTATGTCCAGGTGTAGTGCTGTGTGTTCCTCAACCAGTCTGACTCTATGTCCAGGTGTAGTGCTGTGTGTTCCTCAACCAGTCTGACTCTATGTCCAGGTGTAGTGCTGTGTGTTCCTCAACCAGTCTGACTCTATGTCCAGGTGTAGTGCTGTGTGTTCCTCAACCAGTCTGACTCTATGTCCAGGTGTAGTGCTGTGTGTTCCTGAACCAGTCTGACTCTATGTCCAGGTGTAGTGCTGTGTGTTCCTCAACCAGTCTGACTCTATGTCCAGGTGTAGTGCTGTGTGTTCCTCAACCAGTCTGACTCTATGTCCAGGTGTAGTGCTGTGTGTTCCTCAACCAGTCTGACTCTATGTCCAGGTGTAGTGCTGTGTGTTCCTCAACCAGTCTGACTCTATGTCCAGGTGTAGTGCTGTGTGTTCCTGACCAGTCTGACTCTATGTCCAGGTGTAGTGCTGTGTGTTCCTGACCAGTCTGACTCTATGTCCAGGTGTAGTGCTGTGTGTTCCTCAACCAGTCTGACTCTATGTCCAGGTGTAGTGCTGTGTGTTCCTCAACCAGTCTGACTCTATGTCCAGGTGTAGTGCTGTGTGTTCCTCAACCAGTCTGACTCTATGTCCAGGTGTAGTGCTGTGTGTTCCTCAACCAGTCTGACTCTATGTCCAGGTGTAGTGCTGTGTGTTCCTCAACCAGTCTGACTCTATGTCCAGGTGTAGTGCTGTGTGTTCCTCAACCAGTCTGACTCTATGTCCAGGTGTAGTGCTGTGTGTTCCTCAACCAGTCTGACTCTATGTCCAGGTGTAGTGCTGTGTGTTCCTCAACCAGTCTGACTCTATGTCCAGGTGTAGTGCTGTGTGTTCCTCAACCAGTCTGACTCTATGTCCAGGTGTAGTGCTGTGTGTTCCTCAACCAGTCTGACTCTATGTCCAGGTGTAGTGCTGTGTGTTCCTGACCAGTCTGACTCTATGTCCAGGTGTAGTGCTGTGTGTTCCTCAACCAGTCTGACTCTATGTCCAGGTGTAGTGCTGTGTGTTCCTCACCAGTCTGACTCTATGTCCAGGTGTAGTGCTGTGTGTTCCTCAACCAGTCTGACTCTATGTCCAGGTGTAGTGCTGTGTGTTCCTCAACCAGTCTGACTCTATGTCCAGGTGTAGTGCTGTGTGTTCCTCAACCAGTCTGACTCTATGTCCAGGTGTAGTGCTGTGTGTTCCTCAACCAGTCTGACTCTATGTCCAGGTGTAGTGCTGTGTGTTCCTCAACCAGTCTGACTCTATGTCCAGGTGTAGTGCTGTGTGTTCCTCAACCAGTCTGACTCTATGTCCAGGTGTAGTGCTGTGTGTTCCTCACCAGTCTGACTCTATGTCCAGGTGTAGTGCTGTGTGTTCCTCAACCAGTCTGACTCTATGTCCAGGTGTAGTGCTGTGTGTTCCTCAACCAGTCTGACTCTATGTCCAGGTGTAGTGCTGTGTGTTCCTGACCAGTCTGACTCTATGTCCAGGTGTAGTGCTGTGTGTTCCTCAACCAGTCTGACTCTATGTCCAGGTGTAGTGCTGTGTGTTCCTCAACCAGTCTGACTCTATGTCCAGGTGTAGTGCTGTGTGTTCCTCAACCAGTCTGACTCTATGTCCAGGTGTAGTGCTGTGTGTTCCTCAACCAGTCTGACTCTATGTCCAGGTGTAGTGCTGTGTGTTCCTCAACCAGTCTGACTCTATGTCCAGGTGTAGTGCTGTGTGTTCCTCACCAGTCTGACTCTATGTCCAGGTGTAGTGCTGTGTGTTCCTCAACCAGTCTGACTCTATGTCCAGGTGTAGTGCTGTGTGTTCCTCACCAGTCTGACTCTATGTCCAGGTGTAGTGCTGTGTGTTCCTCAACCAGTCTGACTCTATGTCCAGGTGTAGTGCTGTGTGTTCCTGACCAGTCTGACTCTATGTCCAGGTGTAGTGCTGTGTGTTCCTCAACCAGTCTGACTCTATGTCCAGGTGTAGTGCTGTGTGTTCCTAACCAGTCTGACTCTATGTCCAGGTGTAGTGCTGTGTGTTCCTCAACCAGTCTGACTCTATGTCCAGGTGTAGTGCTGTGTGTTCCTCAACCAGTCTGACTCTATGTCCAGGTGTAGTGCTGTGTGTTCCTCAACCAGTCTGACTCTATGTCCAGGTGTAGTGCTGTGTGTTCCTCAACCAGTCTGACTCTATGTCCAGGTGTAGTGCTGTGTGTTCCTCAACCAGTCTGACTCTATGTCCAGGTGTAGTGCTGTGTGTTCCTCAACCAGTCTGACTCTATGTCCAGGTGTAGTGCTGTGTGTTCCTCAACCAGTCTGACTCTATGTCCAGGTGTAGTGCTGTGTGTTCCTCAACCAGTCTGACTCTATGTCCAGGTGTAGTGCTGTGTGTTCCTCAACCAGTCTGACTCTATGTCCAGGTGTAGTGCTGTGTGTTCCTCAACCAGTCTGACTCTATGTCCAGGTGTAGTGCTGTGTGTTCCTCAACCAGTCTGACTCTATGTCCAGGTGTAGTGCTGTGTGTTCCTCAACCAGTCTGACTCTATGTCCAGGTGTAGTGCTGTGTGTTCCTGAACCAGTCTGACTCTATGTCCAGGTGTAGTGCTGTGTGTTCCTCAACCAGTCTGACTCTATGTCCAGGTGTAGTGCTGTGTGTTCCTCAACCAGTCTGACTCTATGTCCAGGTGTAGTGCTGTGTGTTCCTCACCAGTCTGACTCTATGTCCAGGTGTAGTGCTGTGTGTTCCTCAACCAGTCTGACTCTATGTCCAGGTGTAGTGCTGTGTGTTCCTCAACCAGTCTGACTCTATGTCCAGGTGTAGTGCTGTGTGTTCCTCAACCAGTCTGACTCTATGTCCAGGTGTAGTGCTGTGTGTTCCTGACCAGTCTGACTCTATGTCCAGGTGTAGTGCTGTGTGTTCCTCAACCAGTCTGACTCTATGTCCAGGTGTAGTGCTGTGTGTTCCTCAACCAGTCTGACTCTATGTCCAGGTGTAGTGCTGTGTGTTCCTCAACCAGTCTGACTCTATGTCCAGGTGTAGTGCTGTGTGTTCCTCAACCAGTCTGACTCTATGTCCAGGTGTAGTGCTGTGTGTTCCTCAACCAGTCTGACTCTATGTCCAGGTGTAGTGCTGTGTGTTCCTGACCAGTCTGACTCTATGTCCAGGTGTAGTGCTGTGTGTTCCTCAACCAGTCTGACTCTATGTCCAGGTGTAGTGCTGTGTGTTCCTCAACCAGTCTGACTCTATGTCCAGGTGTAGTGCTGTGTGTTCCTCAACCAGTCTGACTCTATGTCCAGGTGTAGTGCTGTGTGTTCCTCAACCAGTCTGACTCTATGTCCAGGTGTAGTGCTGTGTGTTCCTCAACCAGTCTGACTCTATGTCCAGGTGTAGTGCTGTGTGTTCCTGAACCAGTCTGACTCTATGTCCAGGTGTAGTGCTGTGTGTTCCTGACCAGTCTGACTCTATGTCCAGGTGTAGTGCTGTGTGTTCCTCAACCAGTCTGACTCTATGTCCAGGTGTAGTGCTGTGTGTTCCTGACCAGTCTGACTCTATGTCCAGGTGTAGTGCTGTGTGTTCCTCAACCAGTCTGACTCTATGTCCAGGTGTAGTGCTGTGTGTTCCTCAACCAGTCTGACTCTATGTCCAGGTGTAGTGCTGTGTGTTCCTCAACCAGTCTGACTCTATGTCCAGGTGTAGTGCTGTGTGTTCCTCAACCAGTCTGACTCTATGTCCAGGTGTAGTGCTGTGTGTTCCTCAACCAGTCTGACTCTATGTCCAGGTGTAGTGCTGTGTGTTCCTCAACCAGTCTGACTCTATGTCCAGGTGTAGTGCTGTGTGTTCCTGACCAGTCTGACTCTATGTCCAGGTGTAGTGCTGTGTGTTCCTCAACCAGTCTGACTCTATGTCCAGGTGTAGTGCTGTGTGTTCCTGACCAGTCTGACTCTATGTCCAGGTGTAGTGCTGTGTGTTCCTCAACCAGTCTGACTCTATGTCCAGGTGTAGTGCTGTGTGTTCCTGACCAGTCTGACTCTATGTCCAGGTGTAGTGCTGTGTGTTCCTCACCAGTCTGACTCTATGTCCAGGTGTAGTGCTGTGTGTTCCTCAACCAGTCTGACTCTATGTCCAGGTGTAGTGCTGTGTGTTCCTCAACCAGTCTGACTCTATGTCCAGGTGTAGTGCTGTGTGTTCCTCAACCAGTCTGACTCTATGTCCAGGTGTAGTGCTGTGTGTTCCTCAACCAGTCTGACTCTATGTCCAGGTGTAGTGCTGTGTGTTCCTCAACCAGTCTGACTCTATGTCCAGGTGTAGTGCTGTGTGTTCCTCAACCAGTCTGACTCTATGTCCAGGTGTAGTGCTGTGTGTTCCTCAACCAGTCTGACTCTATGTCCAGGTGTAGTGCTGTGTGTTCCTCAACCAGTCTGACTCTATGTCCAGGTGTAGTGCTGTGTGTTCCTCAACCAGTCTGACTCTATGTCCAGGTGTAGTGCTGTGTGTTCCTCAACCAGTCTGACTCTATGTCCAGGTGTAGTGCTGTGTGTTCCTCAACCAGTCTGACTCTATGTCCAGGTGTAGTGCTGTGTGTTCCTGACCAGTCTGACTCTATGTCCAGGTGTAGTGCTGTGTGTTCCTCAACCAGTCTGACTCTATGTCCAGGTGTAGTGCTGTGTGTTCCTGACCAGTCTGACTCTATGTCCAGGTGTAGTGCTGTGTGTTCCTCAACCAGTCTGACTCTATGTCCAGGTGTAGTGCTGTGTGTTCCTCAACCAGTCTGACTCTATGTCCAGGTGTAGTGCTGTGTGTTCCTCAACCAGTCTGACTCTATGTCCAGGTGTAGTGCTGTGTGTTCCTCAACCAGTCTGACTCTATGTCCAGGTGTAGTGCTGTGTGTTCCTCAACCAGTCTGACTCTATGTCCAGGTGTAGTGCTGTGTGTTCCTCAACCAGTCTGACTCTATGTCCAGGTGTAGTGCTGTGTGTTCCTCAACCAGTCTGACTCTATGTCCAGGTGTAGTGCTGTGTGTTCCTCAACCAGTCTGACTCTATGTCCAGGTGTAGTGCTGTGTGTTCCTCAACCAGTCTGACTCTATGTCCAGGTGTAGTGCTGTGTGTTCCTGACCAGTCTGACTCTATGTCCAGGTGTAGTGCTGTGTGTTCCTCAACCAGTCTGACTCTATGTCCAGGTGTAGTGCTGTGTGTTCCTCACCAGTCTGACTCTATGTCCAGGTGTAGTGCTGTGTGTTCCTCAACCAGTCTGACTCTATGTCCAGGTGTAGTGCTGTGTGTTCCTGACCAGTCTGACTCTATGTCCAGGTGTAGTGCTGTGTGTTCCTCAACCAGTCTGACTCTATGTCCAGGTGTAGTGCTGTGTGTTCCTCAACCAGTCTGACTCTATGTCCAGGTGTAGTGCTGTGTGTTCCTCAACCAGTCTGACTCTATGTCCAGGTGTAGTGCTGTGTGTTCCTCAACCAGTCTGACTCTATGTCCAGGTGTAGTGCTGTGTGTTCCTCAACCAGTCTGACTCTATGTCCAGGTGTAGTGCTGTGTGTTCCTCAACCAGTCTGACTCTATGTCCAGGTGTAGTGCTGTGTGTTCCTCAACCAGTCTGACTCTATGTCCAGGTGTAGTGCTGTGTGTTCCTCAACCAGTCTGACTCTATGTCCAGGTGTAGTGCTGTGTGTTCCTCAACCAGTCTGACTCTATGTCCAGGTGTAGTGCTGTGTGTTCCTCAACCAGTCTGACTCTATGTCCAGGTGTAGTGCTGTGTGTTCCTCAACCAGTCTGACTCTATGTCCAGGTGTAGTGCTGTGTGTTCCTCAACCAGTCTGACTCTATGTCCAGGTGTAGTGCTGTGTGTTCCTCAACCAGTCTGACTCTATGTCCAGGTGTAGTGCTGTGTGTTCCTCAACCAGTCTGACTCTATGTCCAGGTGTAGTGCTGTGTGTTCCTCAACCAGTCTGACTCTATGTCCAGGTGTAGTGCTGTGTGTTCCTCAACCAGTCTGACTCTATGTCCAGGTGTAGTGCTGTGTGTTCCTCAACCAGTCTGACTCTATGTCCAGGTGTAGTGCTGTGTGTTCCTCAACCAGTCTGACTCTATGTCCAGGTGTAGTGCTGTGTGTTCCTCAACCAGTCTGACTCTATGTCCAGGTGTAGTGCTGTGTGTTCCTCAACCAGTCTGACTCTATGTCCAGGTGTAGTGCTGTGTGTTCCTCAACCAGTCTGACTCTATGTCCAGGTGTAGTGCTGTGTGTTCCTCAACCAGTCTGACTCTATGTCCAGGTGTAGTGCTGTGTGTTCCTCAACCAGTCTGACTCTATGTCCAGGTGTAGTGCTGTGTGTTCCTCAACCAGTCTGACTCTATGTCCAGGTGTAGTGCTGTGTGTTCCTCAACCAGTCTGACTCTATGTCCAGGTGTAGTGCTGTGTGTTCCTCAACCAGTCTGACTCTATGTCCAGGTGTAGTGCTGTGTGTTCCTCAACCAGTCTGACTCTATGTCCAGGTGTAGTGCTGTGTGTTCCTCACCAGTCTGACTCTATGTCCAGGTGTAGTGCTGTGTGTTCCTCAACCAGTCTGACTCTATGTCCAGGTGTAGTGCTGTGTGTTCCTGACCAGTCTGACTCTATGTCCAGGTGTAGTGCTGTGTGTTCCTCAACCAGTCTGACTCTATGTCCAGGTGTAGTGCTGTGTGTTCCTCAACCAGTCTGACTCTATGTCCAGGTGTAGTGCTGTGTGTTCCTCAACCAGTCTGACTCTATGTCCAGGTGTAGTGCTGTGTGTTCCTCAACCAGTCTGACTCTATGTCCAGGTGTAGTGCTGTGTGTTCCTCAACCAGTCTGACTCTATGTCCAGGTGTAGTGCTGTGTGTTCCTGACCAGTCTGACTCTATGTCCAGGTGTAGTGCTGTGTGTTCCTCAACCAGTCTGACTCTATGTCCAGGTGTAGTGCTGTGTGTTCCTCAACCAGTCTGACTCTATGTCCAGGTGTAGTGCTGTGTGTTCCTCAACCAGTCTGACTCTATGTCCAGGTGTAGTGCTGTGTGTTCCTCAACCAGTCTGACTCTATGTCCAGGTGTAGTGCTGTGTGTTCCTCAACCAGTCTGACTCTATGTCCAGGTGTAGTGCTGTGTGTTCCTCACCAGTCTGACTCTATGTCCAGGTGTAGTGCTGTGTGTTCCTCAACCAGTCTGACTCTATGTCCAGGTGTAGTGCTGTGTGTTCCTAACCAGTCTGACTCTATGTCCAGGTGTAGTGCTGTGTGTTCCTCACCAGTCTGACTCTATGTCCAGGTGTAGTGCTGTGTGTTCCTCAACCAGTCTGACTCTATGTCCAGGTGTAGTGCTGTGTGTTCCTCAACCAGTCTGACTCTATGTCCAGGTGTAGTGCTGTGTGTTCCTCAACCAGTCTGACTCTATGTCCAGGTGTAGTGCTGTGTGTTCCTCAACCAGTCTGACTCTATGTCCAGGTGTAGTGCTGTGTGTTCCTCAACCAGTCTGACTCTATGTCCAGGTGTAGTGCTGTGTGTTCCTCAACCAGTCTGACTCTATGTCCAGGTGTAGTGCTGTGTGTTCCTCAACCAGTCTGACTCTATGTCCAGGTGTAGTGCTGTGTGTTCCTCAACCAGTCTGACTCTATGTCCAGGTGTAGTGCTGTGTGTTCCTCACCAGTCTGACTCTATGTCCAGGTGTAGTGCTGTGTGTTCCTCAACCAGTCTGACTCTATGTCCAGGTGTAGTGCTGTGTGTTCCTCAACCAGTCTGACTCTATGTCCAGGTGTAGTGCTGTGTGTTCCTCACCAGTCTGACTCTATGTCCAGGTGTAGTGCTGTGTGTTCCTCAACCAGTCTGACTCTATGTCCAGGTGTAGTGCTGTGTGTTCCTCAACCAGTCTGACTCTATGTCCAGGTGTAGTGCTGTGTGTTCCTCAACCAGTCTGACTCTATGTCCAGGTGTAGTGCTGTGTGTTCCTCAACCAGTCTGACTCTATGTCCAGGTGTAGTGCTGTGTGTTCCTCAACCAGTCTGACTCTATGTCCAGGTGTAGTGCTGTGTGTTCCTGACCAGTCTGACTCTATGTCCAGGTGTAGTGCTGTGTGTTCCTCAACCAGTCTGACTCTATGTCCAGGTGTAGTGCTGTGTGTTCCTCACCAGTCTGACTCTATGTCCAGGTGTAGTGCTGTGTGTTCCTCAACCAGTCTGACTCTATGTCCAGGTGTAGTGCTGTGTGTTCCTCAACCAGTCTGACTCTATGTCCAGGTGTAGTGCTGTGTGTTCCTCAACCAGTCTGACTCTATGTCCAGGTGTAGTGCTGTGTGTTCCTCAACCAGTCTGACTCTATGTCCAGGTGTAGTGCTGTGTGTTCCTCAACCAGTCTGACTCTATGTCCAGGTGTAGTGCTGTGTGTTCCTCACCAGTCTGACTCTATGTCCAGGTGTAGTGCTGTGTGTTCCTCAACCAGTCTGACTCTATGTCCAGGTGTAGTGCTGTGTGTTCCTGACCAGTCTGACTCTATGTCCAGGTGTAGTGCTGTGTGTTCCTCAACCAGTCTGACTCTATGTCCAGGTGTAGTGCTGTGTGTTCCTCAACCAGTCTGACTCTATGTCCAGGTGTAGTGCTGTGTGTTCCTCAACCAGTCTGACTCTATGTCCAGGTGTAGTGCTGTGTGTTCCTCAACCAGTCTGACTCTATGTCCAGGTGTAGTGCTGTGTGTTCCTCAACCAGTCTGACTCTATGTCCAGGTGTAGTGCTGTGTGTTCCTCAACCAGTCTGACTCTATGTCCAGGTGTAGTGCTGTGTGTTCCTCAACCAGTCTGACTCTATGTCCAGGTGTAGTGCTGTGTGTTCCTCAACCAGTCTGACTCTATGTCCAGGTGTAGTGCTGTGTGTTCCTCAACCAGTCTGACTCTATGTCCAGGTGTAGTGCTGTGTGTTCCTCAACCAGTCTGACTCTATGTCCAGGTGTAGTGCTGTGTGTTCCTCGACCAGTCTGACTCTATGTCCAGGTGTAGTGCTGTGTGTTCCTCAACCAGTCTGACTCTATGTCCAGGTGTAGTGCTGTGTGTTCCTCAACCAGTCTGACTCTATGTCCAGGTGTAGTGCTGTGTGTTCCTCAACCAGTCTGACTCTATGTCCAGGTGTAGTGCTGTGTGTTCCTCAACCAGTCTGACTCTATGTCCAGGTGTAGTGCTGTGTGTTCCTCAACCAGTCTGACTCTATGTCCAGGTGTAGTGCTGTGTGTTCCTCAACCAGTCTGACTCTATGTCCAGGTGTAGTGCTGTGTGTTCCTCAACCAGTCTGACTCTATGTCCAGGTGTAGTGCTGTGTGTTCCTGACCAGTCTGACTCTATGTCCAGGTGTAGTGCTGTGTGTTCCTCAACCAGTCTGACTCTATGTCCAGGTGTAGTGCTGTGTGTTCCTCAACCAGTCTGACTCTATGTCCAGGTGTAGTGCTGTGTGTTCCTCAACCAGTCTGACTCTATGTCCAGGTGTAGTGCTGTGTGTTCCTCAACCAGTCTGACTCTATGTCCAGGTGTAGTGCTGTGTGTTCCTCAACCAGTCTGACTCTATGTCCAGGTGTAGTGCTGTGTGTTCCTGAACCAGTCTGACTCTATGTCCAGGTGTAGTGCTGTGTGTTCCTCAACCAGTCTGACTCTATGTCCAGGTGTAGTGCTGTGTGTTCCTCAACCAGTCTGACTCTATGTCCAGGTGTAGTGCTGTGTGTTCCTCAACCAGTCTGACTCTATGTCCAGGTGTAGTGCTGTGTGTTCCTCAACCAGTCTGACTCTATGTCCAGGTGTAGTGCTGTGTGTTCCTCAACCAGTCTGACTCTATGTCCAGGTGTAGTGCTGTGTGTTCCTCAACCAGTCTGACTCTATGTCCAGGTGTAGTGCTGTGTGTTCCTCAACCAGTCTGACTCTATGTCCAGGTGTAGTGCTGTGTGTTCCTCAACCAGTCTGACTCTATGTCCAGGTGTAGTGCTGTGTGTTCCTCAACCAGTCTGACTCTATGTCCAGGTGTAGTGCTGTGTGTTCCTCACCAGTCTGACTCTATGTCCAGGTGTAGTGCTGTGTGTTCCTCAACCAGTCTGACTCTATGTCCAGGTGTAGTGCTGTGTGTTCCTCACCAGTCTGACTCTATGTCCAGGTGTAGTGCTGTGTGTTCCTCAACCAGTCTGACTCTATGTCCAGGTGTAGTGCTGTGTGTTCCTCAACCAGTCTGACTCTATGTCCAGGTGTAGTGCTGTGTGTTCCTCACCAGTCTGACTCTATGTCCAGGTGTAGTGCTGTGTGTTCCTCAACCAGTCTGACTCTATGTCCAGGTGTAGTGCTGTGTGTTCCTCACCAGTCTGACTCTATGTCCAGGTGTAGTGCTGTGTGTTCCTCAACCAGTCTGACTCTATGTCCAGGTGTAGTGCTGTGTGTTCCTGACCAGTCTGACTCTATGTCCAGGTGTAGTGCTGTGTGTTCCTCAACCAGTCTGACTCTATGTCCAGGTGTAGTGCTGTGTGTTCCTCACCAGTCTGACTCTATGTCCAGGTGTAGTGCTGTGTGTTCCTCAACCAGTCTGACTCTATGTCCAGGTGTAGTGCTGTGTGTTCCTCAACCAGTCTGACTCTATGTCCAGGTGTAGTGCTGTGTTTCCTCAACCAGTCTGACTCTATGTCCAGGTGTAGTGCTGTGTGTTCCTCAACCAGTCTGACTCTATGTCCAGGTGTAGTGCTGTGTGTTCCTCAACCAGTCTGACTCTATGTCCAGGTGTAGTGCTGTGTGTTCCTCAACCAGTCTGACTCTATGTCCAGGTGTAGTGCTGTGTGTTCCTCAACCAGTCTGACTCTATGTCCAGGTGTAGTGCTGTGTGTTCCTCAACCAGTCTGACTCTATGTCCAGGTGTAGTGCTGTGTGTTCCTCAACCAGTCTGACTCTATGTCCAGGTGTAGTGCTGTGTGTTCCTCAACCAGTCTGACTCTATGTCCAGGTGTAGTGCTGTGTGTTCCTCAACCAGTCTGACTCTATGTCCAGGTGTAGTGCTGTGTGTTCCTCAACCAGTCTGACTCTATGTCCAGGTGTAGTGCTGTGTGTTCCTCACCAGTCTGACTCTATGTCCAGGTGTAGTGCTGTGTGTTCCTCAACCAGTCTGACTCTATGTCCAGGTGTAGTGCTGTGTGTTCCTCAACCAGTCTGACTCTATGTCCAGGTGTAGTGCTGTGTGTTCCTCAACCAGTCTGACTCTATGTCCAGGTGTAGTGCTGTGTGTTCCTGACCAGTCTGACTCTATGTCCAGGTGTAGTGCTGTGTGTTCCTCAACCAGTCTGACTCTATGTCCAGGTGTAGTGCTGTGTGTTCCTCGACCAGTCTGACTCTATGTCCAGGTGTAGTGCTGTGTGTTCCTCAACCAGTCTGACTCTATGTCCAGGTGTAGTGCTGTGTGTTCCTCACCAGTCTGACTCTATGTCCAGGTGTAGTGCTGTGTGTTCCTCAACCAGTCTGACTCTATGTCCAGGTGTAGTGCTGTGTGTTCCTCACCAGTCTGACTCTATGTCCAGGTGTAGTGCTGTGTGTTCCTCAACCAGTCTGACTCTATGTCCAGGTGTAGTGCTGTGTGTTCCTCAACCAGTCTGACTCTATGTCCAGGTGTAGTGCTGTGTGTTCCTCAACCAGTCTGACTCTATGTCCAGGTGTAGTGCTGTGTGTTCCTCAACCAGTCTGACTCTATGTCCAGGTGTAGTGCTGTGTGTTCCTCAACCAGTCTGACTCTATGTCCAGGTGTAGTGCTGTGTGTTCCTGAACCAGTCTGACTCTATGTCCAGGTGTAGTGCTGTGTGTTCCTCAACCAGTCTGACTCTATGTCCAGGTGTAGTGCTGTGTGTTCCTCAACCAGTCTGACTCTATGTCCAGGTGTAGTGCTGTGTGTTCCTCAACCAGTCTGACTCTATGTCCAGGTGTAGTGCTGTGTGTTCCTCACCAGTCTGACTCTATGTCCAGGTGTAGTGCTGTGTGTTCCTCAACCAGTCTGACTCTATGTCCAGGTGTAGTGCTGTGTGTTCCTGACCAGTCTGACTCTATGTCCAGGTGTAGTGCTGTGTGTTCCTCAACCAGTCTGACTCTATGTCCAGGTGTAGTGCTGTGTGTTCCTCAACCAGTCTGACTCTATGTCCAGGTGTAGTGCTGTGTGTTCCTCACCAGTCTGACTCTATGTCCAGGTGTAGTGCTGTGTGTTCCTCACCAGTCTGACTCTATGTCCAGGTGTAGTGCTGTGTGTTCCTCAACCAGTCTGACTCTATGTCCAGGTGTAGTGCTGTGTGTTCCTGACCAGTCTGACTCTATGTCCAGGTGTAGTGCTGTGTGTTCCTCAACCAGTCTGACTCTATGTCCAGGTGTAGTGCTGTGTGTTCCTCAACCAGTCTGACTCTATGTCCAGGTGTAGTGCTGTGTGTTCCTCAACCAGTCTGACTCTATGTCCAGGTGTAGTGCTGTGTGTTCCTGACCAGTCTGACTCTATGTCCAGGTGTAGTGCTGTGTGTTCCTCAACCAGTCTGACTCTATGTCCAGGTGTAGTGCTGTGTGTTCCTGACCAGTCTGACTCTATGTCCAGGTGTAGTGCTGTGTGTTCCTCAACCAGTCTGACTCTATGTCCAGGTGTAGTGCTGTGTGTTCCTCAACCAGTCTGACTCTATGTCCAGGTGTAGTGCTGTGTGTTCCTCAACCAGTCTGACTCTATGTCCAGGTGTAGTGCTGTGTGTTCCTCAACCAGTCTGACTCTATGTCCAGGTGTAGTGCTGTGTGTTCCTCAACCAGTCTGACTCTATGTCCAGGTGTAGTGCTGTGTGTTCCTCAACCAGTCTGACTCTATGTCCAGGTGTAGTGCTGTGTGTTCCTCAACCAGTCTGACTCTATGTCCAGGTGTAGTGCTGTGTGTTCCTCAACCAGTCTGACTCTATGTCCAGGTGTAGTGCTGTGTGTTCCTCAACCAGTCTGACTCTATGTCCAGGTGTAGTGCTGTGTGTTCCTCAACCAGTCTGACTCTATGTCCAGGTGTAGTGCTGTGTGTTCCTCAACCAGTCTGACTCTATGTCCAGGTGTAGTGCTGTGTGTTCCTCAACCAGTCTGACTCTATGTCCAGGTGTAGTGCTGTGTGTTCCTCAACCAGTCTGACTCTATGTCCAGGTGTAGTGCTGTGTGTTCCTCAACCAGTCTGACTCTATGTCCAGGTGTAGTGCTGTGTGTTCCTCAACCAGTCTGACTCTATGTCCAGGTGTAGTGCTGTGTGTTCCTCAACCAGTCTGACTCTATGTCCAGGTGTAGTGCTGTGTGTTCCTCAACCAGTCTGACTCTATGTCCAGGTGTAGTGCTGTGTGTTCCTCAACCAGTCTGACTCTATGTCCAGGTGTAGTGCTGTGTGTTCCTCAACCAGTCTGACTCTATGTCCAGGTGTAGTGCTGTGTGTTCCTCAACCAGTCTGACTCTATGTCCAGGTGTAGTGCTGTGTGTTCCTCAACCAGTCTGACTCTATGTCCAGGTGTAGTGCTGTGTGTTCCTCAACCAGTCTGACTCTATGTCCAGGTGTAGTGCTGTGTGTTCCTCAACCAGTCTGACTCTATGTCCAGGTGTAGTGCTGTGTGTTCCTCAACCAGTCTGACTCTATGTCCAGGTGTAGTGCTGTGTGTTCCTCAACCAGTCTGACTCTATGTCCAGGTGTAGTGCTGTGTGTTCCTCAACCAGTCTGACTCTATGTCCAGGTGTAGTGCTGTGTGTTCCTCAACCAGTCTGACTCTATGTCCAGGTGTAGTGCTGTGTGTTCCTCAACCAGTCTGACTCTATGTCCAGGTGTAGTGCTGTGTGTTCCTCAACCAGTCTGACTCTATGTCCAGGTGTAGTGCTGTGTGTTCCTCAACCAGTCTGACTCTATGTCCAGGTGTAGTGCTGTGTGTTCCTCGACCAGTCTGACTCTATGTCCAGGTGTAGTGCTGTGTGTTCCTCAACCAGTCTGACTCTATGTCCAGGTGTAGTGCTGTGTGTTCCTCACCAGTCTGACTCTATGTCCAGGTGTAGTGCTGTGTGTTCCTCACCAGTCTGACTCTATGTCCAGGTGTAGTGCTGTGTGTTCCTCAACCAGTCTGACTCTATGTCCAGGTGTAGTGCTGTGTGTTCCTCAACCAGTCTGACTCTATGTCCAGGTGTAGTGCTGTGTGTTCCTGACCAGTCTGACTCTATGTCCAGGTGTAGTGCTGTGTGTTCCTCAACCAGTCTGACTCTATGTCCAGGTGTAGTGCTGTGTGTTCCTCACCAGTCTGACTCTATGTCCAGGTGTAGTGCTGTGTGTTCCTCAACCAGTCTGACTCTATGTCCAGGTGTAGTGCTGTGTGTTCCTCAACCAGTCTGACTCTATGTCCAGGTGTAGTGCTGTGTGTTCCTGACCAGTCTGACTCTATGTCCAGGTGTAGTGCTGTGTGTTCCTGACCAGTCTGACTCTATGTCCAGGTGTAGTGCTGTGTGTTCCTCAACCAGTCTGACTCTATGTCCAGGTGTAGTGCTGTGTGTTCCTGACCAGTCTGACTCTATGTCCAGGTGTAGTGCTGTG
>NW_025533904.1:57500-60000 GCF_020615455.1 Coregonus clupeaformis | reverse complement strand
CCTTGCTGAGCAGCCTTTCAAGTTATGTCGATATAGGACTTGTTTTACTGTGGATATAGATACTTTTGTACCTGTTTCCTCCAGCATCTTCACAAGGTCCTTTGCTGGGATTGATTTTCACTTTTTGCATCGAAGTACGTTCATCTCTGGGAGACAGAACGCGTCTCCTTCCTGAGCGGTATGACGGCTATGTGGTCCCATGGTGTTTATACTTGCGTACTATTGTTTGTACAGATGAACGTGGTACCTTCAGGCGTTTGAAAAATGCTCCCAAGGATGAACCAGACTTGTGGAGGTCTACAATTTTTTTTCTGAGGTCTTGGCTGATTTCTTTTGATTTCCCCATGATGTCAAGCAAAGAGGCACTGAGTTTGAAGGTAGGCCTTGAAATACATCCACAGGTACACCTCCAATTGACTCAAATGATGTCCATTAGCCTATCAGAAGCTTCTAAAGCCATGACATCATTTCCTGGAATTTTCCAAGCTGTTTAAAGGCACAGTCAACTTAGTGTATGTAAACTTCTGACCCACTGGAATTGTGATACAGTGAATTACAAGTGAAATAATCTGTCTGTAAACAATTGTTGGAAAAATTACTTGTGTCATGCACAAAGTAGATGTCCTAACCGACTTGCCAAAACTATAGTTTGTTAACAGGAAATGTGTGGAGTGGTTGAAAAACAAGTTTTAATGACACCGACCTAAGTGTAAGTAAACTTCTGACTTCAACTGTAGGTATTCAGACCCTTTGCTATGAGACTCAAAATTGAGCTCAGGTGCATCCTGTTTCCATTGATCATCCTTGAAATGTTTCTACAACTTGATTGGAGTCCACCTGTGGTAAATACAATTGATTGGACAAGATTTGGAAAGGCACACACCTGTCTATATAAAGGTCCCACAGATGACAGTGCATGTCAGAGCAAAATCCAAGTCATGAGGTCGAAGGAATTGTCCGTAGAGCTCTGAGATAGATCTGTGCCTCGACACAATCCTGGGGAAGGGTACCAAAACAATTCTGCGGTATTGAAGGTCCCCAAGAAAACAGTGGCCTCCATCATTCTTAAATGGAAGATGTTTGGAACCACCAAGACTCTTCCTAGAGCTGGCCGCCCGGCCAAACTGAGCAATCGGGGGAGAAGGGCCTTGGTCAGAGTTGCCAGACGGAAGCCACTCCTCAGTAAAAGGCACATGACAGTCCGCTTGGAGTTTGCCAAAAGGCTACTAAAGACCCTCAGACCATGAGAAACAAGATTGTCTGGTCTGATGAAACCAAGAAATTAACTATTTGGCCTGAATGCCAATCGTGACTTCTGGAGGAAACCTGGCACCATCCCCACGGTGAAGCATGGTGGTGGCAGCATCATGCTGTGGGGATGTTTTTCAGCGGCGGGGACTGGTAGACTAGTCAGGATCGAGGCAAAGATGAACGGAACAAAGTACAGAGAGATCCTTGATGAAAACCTGCTCCAGAGCGCTCAGGACCTCAGACTGGGGGCGAAGGTTCACCTTCCAACAGGACAACGACCCTAAGCACACAGCCAAGACAACACAGGAGTGGCTTCGCAGCGAAGCTCCCCATCCAACCTGACAAAGCTTGAGAGCATTTGCACAGAAGAATGGGAGAAACTCCCCAAATACAGGTGTGCCAAGCTTGTAACGTCATACCCAAGAAGACTCGAGGCTGTAATTGCTGCCAAAGGTGCTTCAACAAAGTACTGAGTAAAGGGTCTGAATACTTATGTAAATGTCATATTTCAGTTTTGTATTTTCTATAAATTAGCAAACATTTCTACAATCCTGTTTTTGCTTTGTCATTATGGGATATTGTGTGTAGATTGATGAGGAAAGAAAACAACTTAATCAATTTTAGAATAAGGCTGTAACCTAACAAAATGTGGAAAAAGTCAAGGGGTCTGAATACTTTCCGAAGGCACTGTGTATTTATATATATACATACACTGAACAAAAACATAAACGCAACTTTTTTCAAAGATTTTACTGAGTTACATTTCATATAAGGAAATCAGTCAATTTAAATACATTTATTAGGCCCTAATCTATGAATATCACGACTGGGAATACAGATATGCATCTGTTGATCACAGATACCTTTTTAAAAAAAGGTAGGGCCGTGGATCAGAAAACCAGTCAGTATCTGGTGTGACCATCATTTGCCTCATGCAACGCGACACATCTCCTTCACATAGTTGATCAGGCTGTTGATTATGGCCTGTGGAATGTTGTCCCACTCCTCTTCAATGGCTGTGCCAAGTTTCTGGATATTGGCGTAAACTGGAACACGCTGTCGTACACCTCTATCCAGAGCATCCCAAACATGCTCAATGGGTGACATGTCTGGTGAGTATGCAGGCCATGGAAGAACTGAGGCATTTTCAGCTTCCAGGAATTGTGTCCAGATCCTTGCGACATGGAGCCGTGCATTATCATGCTGAAACATGAGGTGATGGCGGCGGATGAATGGCACGACAATGGGC
>NW_025533904.1:37500-45000 GCF_020615455.1 Coregonus clupeaformis | reverse complement strand
TGCTAACCCCACTCTGAACCTAATCAACACTAACTAACTCACCATGCTAACCCCACTCTGAACCTAATCAACACTAACAAACTCACCATGCTAACCCCACTCTGAACCTAATCAACACTAACTAACTCACCATGCTAACCCCACTCTGAACCTAATCAACACTAACTAACTCACCATGCTAACACCACTCTGAACCTAATCAACACTAACTAACTCACCATGCTAACCCCACTCTGAACCTAATCAACACTAACTCACCATGCTAACACCACTCTGAACCTAATCAACACTAACTAACTACCCATGCTAACCCCACTCTGAACCTAATCAACATTAACTCACCATGCTAACCCCACTCTGAACCTAATCAACACTAACTAACTCACCATGCTAACCCCACTCTGAGCCTAATCAACACTAACTAACTCACCATGCTAACCCCACTCTGAACCTAATCAACACTAACTAACTCACCATGCTAACCCCACTCTGAACCTAATCAACATTAACTCACCATGCTAACCCCACTCTGAACCTAATCAACATTAACTCACCATGCTAACCCCACTCTGAACCTAATCAACACTAACTAACTCACCATGCTAACCCCACTCTGAACCTAATCAACATTAACTCACCATGCTAACCCCCACTCTGAACCTAATCAACACTAACTAACTCACCATGCTAACCCCACTCTGAACCTAATCAACACTAACTAACTCACCATGCTAACCCCACTCTGAACCTAATCAACACTAACTAACTCACCATACTAACCCCACTCTGAACCTAATCAACACTAACTAACTCACCATGCTAACCCCACTCTGAACCTAATCAACATTAACTCACCATGCTAACCCCACTCTGAGCCTAATCAACATTAACTCACCATGCTAACCCCACTCTGAACCTAATCAACACTAACTAACTCACCATGCTAACCCCACTCTGAACCTAATCAACACTAACTAACTCACCATGCTAACCCCACTCTGAACCTAATGAACACTAACTAACTCACCATGCTAACCCCACTCTGAACCTAATCAACACTAACTAACTCACCATGCTAACCCCACTCTGAACCTAATCAACACTAACTAACTCACCATGCTAACCCCACTCTGAACCTAATCAACACTAACTAACTCACCATGCTAACCCCACTCTGAACCTAATCAACACTAACTAACTCACCATGCTAACCTCACTCTGAACCTAATCAACACTAACTAACTCACCATGCTAACCCCACTCTGAACCTAATCAACACTAACTAACTCACCATGCTAACCCCACTCTGAACCTAATCAACACTAACTAACTCACCATGCTAACCCCACTCTGAGCCTAATCAACATTAACTCACCATGCTAACCCCACTCTGAACCTAATCAACACTAACTAACTCACCATGCTAACCCCACTCTGAACCTAATCAACACTAACTAACTCACCATGCTAACCCCACTCTGAACCTAATCAACACTAACTAACTCACCATGCTAACCCCACTCTGAACCTAATCAACACTAACTAACTCACCATGCTAACCCCACTCTGAACCTAATCAACACTAACTAACTCACCATGCTAACCCCACTCTGAACCTAATCAACACTAACTAACTCACCATGCTAACCCCACTCTGAACCTAATCAACACTAACTAACTCACCATGCTAACCCCACTCTGAACCTAATCAACACTAACTAACTCACCATGCTAACCCCACTCTGAACCTAATCAACACTGACTAACTCACCATGCTAACCCCACTCTGAACCTAATCAACACTAACTAACTCACCATGCTAACCCCACTCTGAGCCTAATCAACACTAACTAACTCACCATGCTAACCCCACTCTGAACCTAATCAACACTAACTAACTCACCATGCTAACCCCACTCTGAACCTAATCAACACTAACAAACTCACCATGCTAACCCCACTCTGAACCTAATCAACACTAACTAACTCACCATGCTAACCCCACTCTGAACCTAATCAACACTAACTAACTCACCATGCTAACACCACTCTGAACCTAATCAACACTAACTAACTCACCATGCTAACCCCACTCTGAACCTAATCAACACTAACTCACCATGCTAACACCACTCTGAACCTAATCAACACTAACTAACTACCCATGCTAACCCCACTCTGAACCTAATCAACATTAACTCACCATGCTAACCCCACTCTGAACCTAATCAACACTAACTAACTCACCATGCTAACCCCACTCTGAGCCTAATCAACACTAACTAACTCACCATGCTAACCCCACTCTGAACCTAATCAACACTAACTAACTCACCATGCTAACCCCACTCTGAACCTAATCAACATTAACTCACCATGCTAACCCCACTCTGAACCTAATCAACATTAACTCACCATGCTAACCCCACTCTGAACCTAATCAACACTAACTAACTCACCATGCTAACCCCACTCTGAACCTAATCAACATTAACTCACCATGCTAACCCCACTCTGAACCTAATCAACACTAACTAACTCACCATGCTAACCCCACTCTGAACCTAATCAACACTAACTAACTCACCATGCTAACCCCACTCTGAACCTAATCAACACTAACTAACTCACCATACTAACCCCACTCTGAACCTAATCAACACTAACTAACTCAAAATGCTAACCCCACTCTGAACCTAATCAACATTAACTCACCATGCTAACCCCACTCTGAGCCTAATCAACATTAACTCACCATGCTAACCCCACTCTGAACCTAATCAACACTAACTAACTCACCATGCTAACCCCACTCTGAACCTAATCAACACTAACTAACTCCCCATGCTAACCCCACTCTGAACCTAATGAACACTAACTAACTCACCATGCTAACCCCACTCTGAACCTAATCAACACTAACTAACTCACCATGCTAACCCCACTCTGAACCTAATCAACACTAACTAACTCACCATGCTAACCCCACTCTGAACCTAATCAACACTAACTAACTCACCATGCTAACCCCACTCTGAACCTAATCAACACTAACTAACTCACCATGCTAACCTCACTCTGAACCTAATCAACACTAACTAACTCACCATGCTAACCCCACTCTGAACCTAATCAACACTAACTAACTCACCATGCTAACCCCCACTCTGAACCTAATCAACACTAACTAACTCACCATGCTAACCCCACTCTGAGCCTAATCAACATTAACTCACCATGCTAACCCCACTCTGAACCTAATCAACACTAACTAACTCACCATGCTAACCCCACTCTGAACCTAATCAACACTAACTAACTCACCATGCTAACCCCACTCTGAACCTAATCAACACTAACTAACTCACCATGCTAACCCCACTCTGAACCTAATCAACACTAACTAACTCACCATGCTAACCCCACTCTGAACCTAATCAACACTAACTAACTCACCATGCTAACCCCACTCTGAACCTAATCAACACTAACTAACTCACCATGCTAACCCCACTCTGAACCTAATCAACACTAACTAACTCACCATGCTAACCCCACTCTGAACCTAATCAACACTAACTAACTCACCATACTAACCCCACTCTGAACCTAATCAACACTAACTAACTCACCATGCTAACCCCACTCTGAACCTAATCAACACTAACTAACTCACCATGCTAACCCCACTCTGAACCTAATCAACACTAACTAACTCACCATACTAACCCCACTCTGAACCTAATCAACACTAACTAACTCACCATGCTAACCCCACTCTGAACCTAATCAACACTAACTAACTCACCATACTAACCCCACTCTGAACCTAATCAACACTAACTAACTCACCATGCTAACCCCACTCTGAACCTAATCAACACTAACTAACTCACCATGCTAACCCCACTCTGAACCTAATCAACACTAACTAACTCACCATGCTAACCCCACTCTGAACCTAATCAACACTAACTAACTCACCATGCTAACCCCACTCTGAACCTAATCAACACTAACTAACTCACCATGCTAACCCCACTCTGAACCTAATCAACATTAACTCACCATGCTAACCCCACTCTGAGCCTAATCAACACTAACTAACTCACCATGCTAACCCCACTCTGAACCTAATCAACATTAACTCACCATGCTAACCCCACTCTGAACCTAATCAACATTAACTCACCATGCTAACCCCACTCTGAACCTAATCAACACTAACTAACTCACCATGCTAACCCCACTCTGAACCTAATCAACACTAACTAACTCACCATGCTAACCCCACTCTGAACCTAATCAACACTAACTAACTCACCATGCTAACCCCACTCTGAACCTAATCAACACTAACTAACTCACCATGCTAACCCCACTCTGAACCTAATCAACATTAACTAACTCACCATGCTAACCCCACTCTGAACCTAATCAACATTAACTAACTCACCATGCTAACCCCACTCTGAACCTAATCAACACTAACTAACTCACCATGCTAACCCCACTCTGAACCTCAGCCAACACTAACTAACTCACCATGCTAACCCCACTCTGAACCTAATCAACACTAACTAACTCACCATGCTAACCCCACTCTGAACCTCAGCCAACACTAACTAACTCACCATGCTAACCCCACTCTGAACCTAATCAACACTAACTAACTCACCATGCTAACCCCACTCTGAACCTAATCAACACTAACTAACTCACCATGCTAACCCCACTCTGAACCTAATCAACACTAACTAACTCACCATGCTAACCCCACTCTGAACCTAATCAACACTAACTAACTCACCATGCTAACCCCACTCTGAACCTAATCAACACTAACTAACTCACCATGCTAACCCCACTCTGAACCTAATCAACACTAACTAACTCACCATGCTAACACCACTCTGAACCTGATCAACATTAACTCACCATGCTAACCCCACTCTGAACCTAATCAACACTAACTAACTCACCATGCTAACCCCACTCTGAGCCTAATCAACACTAACTAACTCACCATGCTAACCCCACTCTGAGCCTAATCAACATTAACTCACCATGCTAACCCCACTCTGAGCCTAATCAACACTAACTAACTCACCATGCTAACCCCACTCTGAACCTAATCAACATTAACTCACCATGCTAACCCCACTCTGAACCTAATCAACATTAACTCACCATGCTAACCCCACTCTGAACCTCAGCCAACACTAACAGGAAGTAACATATTCAACACAACACACAAAACATGTGTGTAAACCTTTCATTTAGAACCTTTCATTTAGAACCTTTCATTTAGAACCTTTCATTTAGAACCTGTCCATTAGAACATTTCACTTGCAACCTTTCAGTCATAGTTTCAGTTAATTCATAGTTTCAGTTCAGTCATAGTTTCAGTTCAGTCAGTGTCAGTCATAGTTTCAGTTCAGTCATAGTTTCAGTCATAGTTTCAGTTAATTCATAGTTTCAGTCATAGTTTCAGTTAATTCATAGTTTTAGTTCAGTCATAGTGTCAGTTCAGTCATAGTTTCAGTCATAGTTTCAGTTAATTCATAGTTTCAGTTCAGTCATAGTTTCAGTCATAGTTTCAGTTAATTCATAGTTTCAGTTCAGTCATAGTTTCAGTTCAGTCATAGTTTCAGTCATAGTTTCAGTTAATTCATAGTTTCAGTTCAGTCATAGTTTCAGTTCAGTCATAGTTTCAGTCATAGTTTCAGTTCAGTCATAGTTTCAGTTCAGTCATAGTTTCAGTCATAGTTTCAGTTCAGTCAGTGTCAGTCATAGTTTCAGTTCAGTCATAGTTTCAGTCATAGTTTCAGTTAATTCATAGTTTCAGTTCAGTCATAGTTTCAGTTCAGTCATAGTTTCAGTCATAGTTTCAGTTCAGTCATAGTTTCAGTTCAGTCATAGTTTCAGTTCATTCATAGTTTCAGTCATAGTTTCAGTTCAGTCATAGTTTCAGTCATAATTTCATTTCAGTTATAGTTTCAGTTCAGTCATAGTTTCAGTTCAGTCATAGTTTCAGTTCAGTCATAGTTTCAGTTCAGTCATAGTTTCAGTTCAGTTATAGTTTCAGTTCAGTCATAGTTTCAGTTCAGTCATAGTTTCAGTTCAGTCATAGTTTCAGTTCAGTCATAGTTTCAGTTCAGTCATAGTTTCAGTTCAGTCATAGTTTCAGTTCAGTTATAGTTTCAGTTCAGTCATAGTTTCAGTTCAGTCAGAGTTTCAGTCATAGTTTCAGTTCAGTTATAGTTTCAGTTCAGTCATAGTTTCAGTTCAGTCATAGTTTCAGTTCAGTCATAGTTTCAGTTCAGTCATAGTTTCAGTCATAGTTTCAGTCATAGTTTCAGTTCAGTCATAGTTTCAGTTCAGTCATAGTTTCAGTCATAGTTTCAGTTCAGTCATAGTTTCAGTCATAGTTTCAGTTCAGGTATAGTTTCAGTTCAGTCATAGTTTCAGTTCAGTCATAGTTTCAGTTCAGTCATTGTTTCAGTCATAGTTTCAGTCTTAGTTTCATTTCAGTCATAGTGTCAGTCATAGTTTCAGTACAGTAATTTCATAGTTTCAGTCATAGTTTCAGATCAGTCTTAGTTTCAGTTAATTCATAGTTTCAGTCATAGTTTCAGTCATAGTTTCAGTTCAGTCATAGTTTCAGTCATAGTTTCAGTTAATTCATAGTTTCAGTCATAGTTTCAGTTCAGTCATAGTTTCAGTTCAGTCATAGTTTCAGTTCAGTCATAGTGTCAGTCATAGTTCAGTTCATTCATTGTTTCAGTCATAGTTTCAGTTCATTGTTTCAGTCATAGGGAGTCTTCCAGAGGTCATTCAGAATTCAGATACATTTCTTATGGAGTTAATACCAGGGGCTTTCCCAAACAGACACACACCCGCACACGAGCACGTCAGAGACCGACAGCACACAAGACACAGCACGACAGAGAAAGAAGATAGAGGGAGAGAGACAGCGAAAGAGGATAGAGGGAGAGAGAGAGAGAGAGAGAGAGAGAGAGACACAGAGAGAGGATAGAGAGAGAGAGAGAGCAGAGAGAGAGAGAGAGAGAGAGAGAGACAGAGAGAGAGAGAGAGAGAGAGAGAGAGAGACAGACAGACAGAGAGAGAGAGAGACAGACAGACAGACAGACAGACAGACAGACAGGCAGGCAGGCAGACAGACAGGCAGACAGACAGACAGGCAGACAGGCAGACAGACAGACAGACAGACAGACAGGGGGTGTCACCTCAAAGGCCTGGAAGCTGAGTCCTACGTTGTACCCCTCTGACACAGTGATGCTCCAGACACACTCTTTAGATGGACGGTAGTCATCAGGATAGTTAGGGGACTGGATCTGACCCTGGTCCTTCAAGATCTCTCCCCCACAGATAGCTACAGGAGGGGGGAGAGGAGGAGGGGGAGAGGAGGAGGGGGAGGGGGGAGAGGAGGAGGGGGGAGAGGAGAGGAGGAGGGGGAGGGGGGAGAGGAGGAGGGGG
>NW_025533904.1:0-32500 GCF_020615455.1 Coregonus clupeaformis | reverse complement strand
TCTCTCTATCTTTCACATCTCTACTTCCATCTCTCTCTCTATCTTTCACATCTCTACTTCCATCTCTCTCTCTATCTTTCACATCTCTACTTCCATCTCTCTCTCTATCTTTCACATCTCTACTTCCATCTCTCTCTCTATCTTTCACATCTCTACTTCCATCTCTCTCTCTATCTTTCACATCTCTACTTCTATCTCTCTATCTTTCAAAACTCTACTTCCATCTCTCTATCTTTCACAACTCTACTTCCATCTCTCTCTCTATCTTTCACATCTCTACTTCCATCTCTCTCTCTATCTTTCATATCTCTACTTCCATCTCTCTCTCTATCTTTCACATCTCTACTTCCATCTCTCTCTATCTTTCACATCTCTACTTCCATCTCTCTCTCTATCTTCCACATCTCTACTTCCATCCCTCTCTCTATCTTTCACAACTCTACTTCCATCTCTCTCTATCTTTCACAACTCTACTTCCATCTCTCTCTCTATCTTTCACATCTCTACTTCCATCTCTCTCTCTATCTTTCACATCTCTACTTCCATCTCTCTATCTTTCACATCTCTACTTCCATCTCTCTATCTTTCACAACTCTACTTCCATCTCTCTCTCTATCTTTCACATCTCTACTTCCATCTCTCTCTCTATCTTCCACATCTCTACTTCCATCCCTCTCTCTATCTTTCACAACTCTACTTCCATCTCTCTCTATCTTTCACAACTCTACTTCCATCTCTCTCTCTATCTTTCACATCTCTACTTCCATCTCTCTCTCTATCTTTCACATCTCTACTTCCATCTCTCTATCTTTCACATCTCTACTTCCATCTCTCTATCTTTCACAACTCTACTTCCATCTCTCTCTCTATCTTTCACATCTCTACTTCCATCTCTCTACTTCCATCTCTCTCTATCTTTCACAACTCTACTTCCATCTCTCTCTCTATCTTTCACATCTCTACTTCCATCTCTCTCTATCTTTCACATCTCTACTTCTATCTCTCTATCTTTCACATCTCTACTTCCATCTCTCTCTCTATCTTTCACATCTCTACTTCCATCTCTCTCTATCTTTCAAAACTCTACTTCCATCTCTCTCTCTATCTTTCACATCTCTACTTCCATCTCTCTATCTTTCACAACTCTACTTCCATCTCTCTCTCTATCTTTCACATCTCTACTTCCATCTCTCTCTCTATCTTTCACATCTCTACTTCTATCTCTCTATCTTTCACATCTCTACTTCCATCTCTCTATCTTTCACAACTCTACTTCCATCTCTCTCTCTATCTTTCACATCTCTACTTCCATCTCTCTCTCTATCTTTCACATCTCTACTTCTATCTCTCTATCTTTCACATCTCTACTTCCATCTCTCTATCTTTCACAACTCTACTTCCATCTCTCTCTATCTTTCACATCTCTACTTCCATCTCTCTATATCTTTCAAAACTCTACTTCCATCTCTCTATCTTTCACAACTCTACTTCCATCTCTCTCTCTATCTTTCACAACTCTACTTCCATCTCTCTATCTTTCACATCTCTACTTCCATCTCTCTCTATCTTTCACATCTCTACTTCCATCTCTCTCTCTATCTTTCATATCTCTACTTCCATCTCTCTCTCTATCTTTCACATCTCTACTTCCATCTCTCTCTCTATCTTTCACATCTCTGCTTCCATCTCTCTATCTTCCACATACAGCGCGGGAAAAAAGTATTTAGTCAGCCACCAATTGTGCAAGTTCTCCCACTTAAAAAGATGAAAGAGGCCTGTAATTTCCATCATAGGTACACGTCAACTATGACAGACAAATTGAGAATTTTTTTTCCAGAAAATCACATTGTACAATTTTGAATGAATTTATTTGCAAATTATGGTGGAAAATAAGTATTTGGTCACCTACAAACAAGCAAGATTTCTGGCTCTCACAGACCTGTAACTTCTTCTTTAAGAGGCTCCTCTGTCCTCCACTCGTTACCTGTATTAATGGCACCTGTTTGAACTTGTTATCAGTATAAAAGACACCTGTCCACAACCTCAAACAGTCACACTCCAAACTCCACTATGGCCAAGACCAAAGAGCTGTCAAAGGACACCAGAAACAAAATTGTAGACCTGCACCAGGCTGGGAAGACTGAATCTGCAATAGGTAAGCAGCTTGGTTTGAAGAAATCAACTGTGGGAGCAATTATTAGGAAATGGAAGACATACAAGACCACTGATAATCTCCCTCGATCTGGGGCTCCACGCAAGATCTCACCCCGTGGGGTCAAAATGATCACAAGAACGGTGAGCAAAAATCCCAGAACCACACAGGGGAACCTAGTGAATGACCTACAGAGAGCTGGGACCAAAGTAACAAAGCCTACCATCAGTAACACACTACGCCGCCAGGGACTCAAATCCTGCAGTGCAAGACGTGTCCCCCTGCTTAAGCCAGTACATGGCCAGGCCCGTCTGAAGTTTGCTAGAGTGCATTTGGATGATCCAGAAGAGGATTGGGAGAATGTCATATGGTCAGATGAAACCAAAATAGAACTTTTTGGTAAAAACTCAACTCGTCGTGTTTGGAGGACAAAGAATGCTGAGTTGCATCCAAAGAACACCATACCTACTGTGAAGCATGGGGGGTGGAAACATCATGCTTTGGGGCTGTTTTTCTGCAAAGGGACCAGGACGACTGATCCGTGTAAAGGAAAGAATGAATGGGGCCATGTATCGTGAGATTTTGAGTGAAAACCTCCTTCCATCAGCAAGGGCATTGAAGATGAAACGTGGCTGGGTCTTTCAGCATGACAATGATCCCAAACACACCGCCCGGGCAACGAAGGAGTGGCTTCGTAAGAAGCATTTCAAGGTCCTGGAGTGGCCTAGCCAGTCTCCAGATCTCAACCCCATAGAAAATCTTTGGAGGGAGTTGAAAGTCCGTGTTGCCCAGCAACAGCCCCAAAACATCACTGCTCTAGAGGAGATCTGCATGGAGGAATGGGCCAAAATACCAGCAACAGTGTGTGAAAACCTTGTGAAGACTTACGGAAAACGTTTGACCTGTGTCATTGCCAACAAAGGGTATATAACAAAGTATTGAGAAACTTTTGTTATTGACCAAATACTTACTTTCCACCATAATTTGCAAATAAATTCATTAAAAATCCTACAATGTGATTTTCAGTTTTTTTTTTCCTCATTTTGTCTGTCATAGTTGACGTGTACCTATGATGAAAATTACAGGCCTCTCTCATCTTTTTAAGTGGGAGAACTTGCACAATATGTGGCTGACTAAATACTTTTTTCCCCCACTGTATCTACTTCCATCTGTCTCTCTATCTTTCACATCTCTACTTCCATCTCTCTCTCTATCTTTCACATCTCTACTTCCATCTCTCTCTCTATCTTTCACATCTCTACTTCCATCTCTCTATCTTTCACATCTCTACTTCCATCTCTCTCTCTCTATCTTCCACATCTCTACTTCCATCTCTCTCTATCTTTCACATCTCTACTTCCATCTCTCTCTCTATCTTATACATCTCTACTTCCATCTCTCTCTCTATCTTATACATCTCTACTTCCATCTCTCTCTATCTTTCACATCTCTACTTCCATCTCTCTCTATCTTTCACAACTCTACTTCCATCTCTCTATCTTTCACATCTCTACTTCCATCTCTCTATCTTCCACATCTCTACTTCCATCTCTCTCTCTATCATTCACATCTCTACTTCCATCTCTCTCTCTATCTTTCACATCTCTACTTCCATCTCTCTCTCTATCTTTCACATCTCTACTTCCATCTCTCTATCTTTCACATCTCTACTTCCATCTCTCTATCTTTCACATCTTTACTTCCATCTCTCTCTCTATCTTTCACATCTCTACTTCCATCTCTCTCTATCTTTCACATCTCTACTTCCATCTCTCTCTCTATCTTCCACATCTCTACTTCCATCTCTCTCTCTATCTTTCACATCTCTACTTCCATCTCTCTCTATCTTTCACATCTCTACTTCCATCTCTCTCTCTATCTTTCACATCTCTACTTCCATCTCTCTCTCTATCTTCCACATCTCTACTTCCATCTCTCTACTTCCATCTCTCTCTCTATCATTCACATCTCTACTTCCATCTCTCTCTCTATCTTTCACATCTCTACTTCCATCTCTCTATCTTTCACATCTCTACTTCCATCTCTCTATCTTTCACATCTTTACTTCCATCTCTCTCTCTATCTTTCACATCTCTACTTCCAGCTCTCTCTATCTTTCACATCTCTACTTCCATCTCTCTCTCTATCTTCCACATCTCTACTTCCATCTCTCTCTCTATCTTTCACATCTCTACTTCCATCTCTCTCTATCTTTCACATCTCTACTTCCATCTCTCTCTCTATCTTTCACATCTCTATATCCCATCTCTCTCTCTATCTTTCACATCTCTACTTCCTATCTCTCCCTCCACCTCTACAACCCATCTCTCTCTCTCCATCTCTCCCTCCATATCTCCTTCTCTCCATCCAACTGTCCCTCCATCTCTCTCCATCTCTCTCTCCATGTGTCCATCCATCTCTCCCTCCATCTCTCTCGTAGGGAGTTGAGCCACATGTGCCCTGCTCTCCCATCATGCATGCTGTTTTTACCCAGCGTGCCCTAGGGCCCGGCTCATCTGTCAGTCGTCACATATGACCTTATAAGGACAGGAATACAGCTGGGTCCACCACACACACACGCAAGTATGCACACACACATGCATGCTCACTCACACATCTTATACACAGACATCAGGACAGTACGTGCAGATGTTGAGCCAAAGTAGTTTCAATAGAATGTCAGAATAGAATGTTAGAATAGAATGTTAGAATAGAATGTTAGAATAGAATGTCAGAATAGAATGTTAGAATAGAATGTTAGAATAGAATGTTAGAATAGAATGTCAGAATAGAATGTTAGAATAGAATGTTAGAATAGAATGTTAGAATAGAATGTTAGAATAGAATGTCAGAATAGAATGTTAGAATAGAATGTTAGAATAGAATGTCAGAATAGAATGTTAGAATATAATGTTAGAATAGAATGTTAGAATAGAATGTTAGAATAGAATGTTAGAATAGAATGTCATAATAGAATGTTAGAATAGAATGTTAGAATAGAATGTCAGAATAGAATGTTAGAACAGAATGTTAGAATAGAATGTTAGAATAGAATGTTAGAATAGAATGTTAGAATAGAATGTTAGAATAGAATGTCAGAATAGAATGTTAGAATAGAATGTTAGAATAAACTGTTAGAATAGAATGTTAGAATAGAATGTTAGAATAGAATGTTAGAATATAATTTTTCAGCATTAAAGCTCATTAGTCTATTGGTGACACATGGTCTTTCACAGTCTGCAGGTCACGTAGGGAGAGAGGGAGGAGAGCGAGAAAGGGAGGATGATCCTTAGAGAGAGAGAAAACGAGAGAGAGACAGAGAGAGAGAGAGACAGAGAGAGAGACAGAGGGAGAGACAGAGGGAGAGAGAGACAGAGCGAGAGACAGAGGGTGAGACAGGGAGAGAGAGAGAGAGAGAGAGAGAGAGAGAGAGAGAGAGAGAGAGAGAGAGAGAGAGAGAGAGAGACTCAGGGGTTATGCTAATTTGGCATAGAGTAGACCTAACCCACTCCATTAAATTAGTTTAAACAGGAACATTTTACATCTGGCTAGAAATTAATAAGGAAATTATCTCAACAGAGAAAAAGGTCCTCATGTGTGCTGCCTACAGTATATCCCCCCTGTAGAATCCCCATACTTTAATGAAGACAGCTTCTCCATCCCCACCCCCACAAAAAATTAAATAAAATAAAAAATATATATATATATATTGTAAAGTGGTTGTCCCACTGGCTATCATAAGGTGAATGCACCAATTTGTACGTCGCTCTGGATAAGAGCGTCTGCTAAATGACGAGAATGTAAATGTAAATATACTGTAGACTACTTTATCACGACCTCAACCCAGAATCCCTCAGACAGCTCACAATCAGCCCACTGACACCCCTATCAGATCAAAGCAAAATCACAATCTACTTGAACAGAGCAGTACTCAATCATGAGGCATCAAAGCCAAAGGAACTGAATAATATTAAGAAATGCTATTGATGGAAGGAAAGTAGTGTAGAAACCTACCAAAAAAACTATTAGGCAACTGTGATGGTGATTATGAAGGAGTCAGGCGCAGGAGGGTAAATCACAGAAATAAAATGGTTTATTTCGTAACACAGCGGTACGCAGCAACGTGTAAAACACTGGAAAACAACAAGGCACACGGGTGAATAACCCGGCGGTACGCAGCAACGTGTAAAACACTGGAAAACAACAAGGCACACGGGTGAATAACCCGGCGGTACGCAGCAACGTGTAAAACACTGGAAAACAACAAGGCACACGGGTGAATAACCCTGGAAAACAACAAGGCACACGGGTGAATAACCCGGCGATGCAAAACACAATGGAGCTCCACCGAGCTCCACTACTCTGCACAATAACCAATCACACACAAAGACAAGGGGGGCAGAGGGAACACTTATACAGGTACTGATGAGGGGACATGAACCAGGTGTGTGTAATAAACAAGACAGCTTCCCTATCAAATAAAAAAATGTCAAGCCGACAACCTAAAAAAAATTAAAAACAATGACAAATGGTTTGATGAAGAATGCAAAAACCTAAGAAAGAAATTGAGAAACCTATTCAACCAAAAACATAGAGACCCAGAAAACCTGAGCCTACGCCTTCACAACGGTGAATCACTAAAACAATACAGAAATACACTACGGAAAAAGAAGGAACAGCACGTCAGAAATCAGCTCAATGTAATTCAAGAATCCATAGACTCTAACCACTTCTGGGAAAATTGGAAAACACTAAACAAACACAACACGAAGAGCTATCTATCCAAAATTGAGATATATGGGTAAAACCACTTCTCCAATCTTTTTCAAATCCAATCAAATTGTATTTGTCACATGCGCCGAATACAACAGGTGTAGACCTTACCGTGAAATGCTTACTTACAAGCCCTTAACCAACAATGCAGTTCAAGAAATTGTGTTAAGAAAATATTTACTAAATAAACTAAAGTAAAAAATGAAATAAAAAGTAACAGAATAAAGTAACAATAACGAGGCTATATACAGGTTGTACCGGTACCGAGTCAATGTACGGGGGTACAGGTTAGTCCAGGTAATAATGAGGCTATATACAGGGGGTACCGGTACCGAGTCAATGTACGGGGGTACAGGTTAGTCCAGGTAATAATGAGGCTATATACAGGGGTACCGGTACCGAGTCAATGTCCGGGGGTACAGGTTAGTCCAGGTAATAATGAGGCTATATACAGGGGGTACCGGTACCGAGTCAATGTCCGGGGGTACAGGTTAGTCCAGGTAATAATGAGGCTATATACAGGGGGTACCGGTACCGAGTCAATGTCCGGGGGTACAGGTTAGTCCAGGTAATAATGAGGCTATATACAGGGGGTACCGGTACCGAGTCAATGTACGGGGGTACAGGTTAGTCGAGGTAATAACGAGGCTATATACAGGGGGTACCGGTACCGAGTCAATGTCCGGGGGTACAGGTTAGTCGAGGTAATTTGTACATGTAGGTAGGGGTAAAGTAAATAGTCCATTTCATTAATTGTTCAGCGGTCTTATGGCTTGAGGGTAGAAGCTGTTAAGGAGCCCTTTGGACCTAGACTTGGCGCTCCGGTACCGCTTGCCGTGCGACAGCAGAGAGAACAGTCTATAATTTGGGTGACTGGAGTCTTTGACAATTTTTTGGGCCTTCCTCTGACACCGCCTAGTATATAGGTCCTGTATTTCTAAAAACCTGTTTTCGCTTTGTAATTATGGGGTATTGTGTGTGAATTGATGAGGAACATTTTTAATTTAATCCATTTTAGAATAAGGCTGTAATGTAACAAAATGTGGAAAAGTCAAGGGGTCTGAATACTCTCCGTCTGACCACTTCCGCATTGAGCGAGTCACTGGTACTTCCTGCTTTAGTTTTTGCTTGTAAGCAGGAATTAGGAGGATATAATTATGGTCAAATTTGCCAAATGGAGGACGAGGGAGAGCTTTGTACGCATCTCTGTGTGTGGAGTAAAGGTGGTCTAGAGTTTTTTTTTTGATATGCTGGTAGAAATTTGGTAAAACAGATTTAAGTTTGCCTGCATTAAAGTCCCCGGCCACTAGGAGCGCCGCTTCTGGATGAGCATTTTCTTGTATGCTTATGGCCTTATAGAGCTCGTTGAGTGCGGTCTTAGTGCCAGCGTCGGTTTGTGGTGGTAAATAGACGGCTACGAATAATATAGATGAGAACTCTCTTGGTAGATAGTGGGTCTACAACTTATCATGAGGTACTCTACCTCAGGCGAGCAATACCTCGAGACTTCTTTAATATTAGACACCAGCTGTTATTGACAAATAGACACACACCCCCGCCCCTCGTCTTACCAGACGTAGCTGTTCTGTCCTGCCGATGCACGGAAAACCCAGCCAACTCTATATTATCTGTGTCGTTGTTCAGCCACAACTTGGTGAAACATAAGGTATTACAGTTTTTAATGTCCCGTTGGTAGGATATTCTTGGCCAATAGAACGGATGGTAGAGGCGGTTTACCCACTCTCCCAACGAATTCTCACAAGGCACCCCGACCTCCGCCCCCTGTATTTCTGTCTTTCCTTCACGCGAATGTCTGGGATTTGGGCCTGGTCTCGGGGGAAGCAGAATATCAAATCGCATCGGACTCATTAAAGAAAAAATCTTCGTCCAGTTCGAGATGAGTAATCGCTGTTCTGACGTCTAGAAGCTATTTTTCGGTCATAAGAGACGGTAGCAGCAACATTATGTACAAAATAAGTTACAAACAATGAGAAAAAAACTAACAAAATAGCACAGTTCTTGAACAAACAGCAAAAACATATTACATGATCAAATACGAATCTTAGAATCAACTATTAACCCACTGGATTCTCCAATAAAATTGAATGAACTAGAGGACAAAATACAAACGCTCTAACCCAAAAAGGCCTGTGGTGTTGATGGTATCCTAAATGAAATGATAAAATATACAGACCACAAATTCCAATTGGCTATACTTAAACTCTTTAACATCATCCTTAGCTCTGGCATCTTCCCCAATATTTGGAACCAAGGACTGATCACCCCAATCCACAAAAGTGGAGACAAATTTGACCCCAATAACTACCGTGGGATATGCGTCAACAGCAACCTTGGGAAAATCCTCTGCATTTTCATTAACAGCAGACTCGTACATATCCTCTGTGAAAATAATGTACTAAGCAAATGTCAAATTGGCTTTTTACCAAATTACCGTACGACAGACCACGTATTCACCCTGCACACCCTAATTGACAAACAAACAAATCAAAACAAAGGCAAAGTCTTCTCATGCTTTGTTGATTTAAAAAAAACTTTTGACGTACGACATTATAAAATCAATATACACAAACAACAAGTGTGCAGTTAAAATTGGCAAAAAAAACACTTTTCTTTCCACAGGGCTGTGGGGTGAGACAGGGATGCAGCTTGAGCCCCACCCTCTTCAATATATACAGTGCATTCGGAAAGTATTCAGACCCCTTGACTTTTCCACATTTTGTTACATTACAGCCTTATTCTAAAATGGATTAAATTAAATTTTTCCTCAACAATCCACACACAACACCCCCATAATTACAAAGCGAAAACAGGTTTTTAGAAATTTTAGAAATTGAGCTCAGGTGCATCCTGTTTCCATTGATCATCCTTGAGATGTTTCTACAACTTGATTGGAGTCCATCTGTGGTAAATTCAATAGGAAACACATCACAATCTCTGTGGAACCTTACTGGCTGGAGGAAACACATCACCATCTCTGGGGAACCTTACTGACTGGAGGAAACACATCAGTATCTCTGGGGAACCTTACTGACTGGAGGAAACACATCACCATCTCTGTGGAACCTTACTGGCTGGAGGAAACACATCACCATCTCTGGGGAACCTTACTGGCTACAGGAAACACATCACCATCTCTGTGGAACCTTACTGGCTGGAGGAAACACATCACCATCTCTGGGGAACCTTACTGGCTGGAGGAAACACATCATCATCTCTGTGGAACCTTACTGACTGGAGGAAACACATCACCATCTCTAGGGGAACCTTACTGGCTGGAGGAAACACATCACCATCTCTGGGGAACCTTACTGGCTATAGGAAACACATCACCATCTCTGTGGAACCTTACTGGCTGGAGGAAACACATCACCATCTCTGGGGAACCTTACTGACTGGAGGAAACACATCACCATCTCTGTGGAACCTTACTGACTGGAGGAAACACATCACCATCTCTGGGGAACCTTACTGACTGGAGGAAACACATCACCATCTCTGTGGAACCTTACTGGCTGGAGGAAACGCATCACCATCTCTGTGGAACCTTACTGGCTATAGGAAACACATCACCATCTCTGGGGAACCTTACTGACTGGAGGAAACACATCACCATCTCTGGGGAACCTTACTGGCTATAGGAAACACATCACCATCTCTGTGGAACCTTACTGACTGGAGGAAACACATCACCATCTCTGGGGAACCTTACTGGCTACAGGAAACACATCACCATCTCTGGGGAACCTTACTGGCTGGAGGAAACACATCACCATCTCTGGGGAACCTTACTGACTGGAGGAAACACATCACCATCTCTGGGGAACCTTACTGGCTGGAGGAAACACATCACCATCTCTGGGGAACCTTACTGGCTGGAGGAAACACATCACCATCTCTGGGGAACCTTACTGACTACAGGAAACACATCACCATCTCTGTGGAACCTTACTGGCTATAGGAAACACATCACCATCTCTGGGGAACCTTACTGGCTGGAGGAAAGACATCACCATCTCTGGGGAACCTTACTGACTGGAGGAAACACATCACCATCTCTGGGGAACCTTACTGACTGGAGGAAACACATCACCATCTCTGGGGAACCTTACTGGCTATAGGAAACACATCACCATCTCTGTGGAACCTTACTGACTGGAGGAAACACATCACCATCTCTGGGGAACCTTACTGGCTACAGGAAACACATCACCATCTCTGGGGAACCTTACTGGCTATAGGAAACACATCACCATCTCTGGGGAACCTTACTGGCTGGAGGAAACACATCACCATCTCTGGGGAACCTTACTGGCTGGAGGAAACACATCACCATCTCTGGGGAACCTTAATGGCTCGAGGAAACACATCACCATCTCTGGGGGAACCTTACTGACTACAGGAAACACATCACCATCTCTGTGGAACCTTACTGGCTATAGGAAACACATCACCATCTCTGGGGAACCTTACTGGCTGGAGGAAAGACATCACCATCTCTGGGGAACCTTACTGACTGGAGGAAACACATCACCATCTCTGGGGAACCTTACTGACTGGAGGAAACACATCACCATCTCTGGGGAACCTTACTGGCTATAGGAAACACATCACCATCTCTGGGGAACCTTACTGGCTATAGGAAACACATCACCATCTCTGGGGAACCTTACTGACTACAGGAAACACATCACCATCTCTGTGGAACCTTACTGGCTATAGGAAACACATCACCATCTCTGGGGAACCTTACTGGCTGGAGGAAACACATCACCATCTCTGGGGAACCTTACTGACTGGAGGAAACACATCACCATCTCTGGGGAACCTTACTGGCTGGAGGAAACACATCACCATCTCTGGGGAACCTTACTGGCTGGAGGAAACACATCACCATCTCTGGGGAACCTTACTGACTACAGGAAACACATCACCATCTCTGTGGAACCTTACTGGCTATAGGAAACACATCACCATCTCTGGGGAACCTTACTGGCTGGAGGAAAGACATCACCATCTCTGGGGAACCTTACTGACTGGAGGAAACACATCACCATCTCTGGGGAACCTTACTGACTGGAGGAAACACATCACCATCTCTGGGGAACCTTACTGGCTATAGGAAACACATCACCATCTCTGGGGAACCTTACTGGCTATAGGAAACACATCACCATCTCTGGGGAACCTTACTGGCTACAGGAAACACATCACCATCTCTGTGGAACCTTACTGGCTATAGGAAACACATCACCATCTCTGGGGAACCTTACTGGCTGGAGGAAACACATCACCATCTCTGGGGAACCTTACTGGCTGGAGGAAACACATCACCATCTCTGGGGAACCTTACTGACTGGAGGAAACACATCACCATCTCTGGGGAACCTTACTGACTGGAGGAAACACATCACCATCTCTGGGGAACCTTACTGGCTGGAGGAAACACATCACCATCTCTGTGGAACCTTACTGACTGGAGGAAACACATCACCATCTCTGGGGAACCTTACTGACTGGAGGAAACACATCACCATCTCTGGGGAACCTTACTGACTGGAGGAAACACATCACCATCTCTGGGGAACCTTACTGACTGGAGGAAACACATCACCATCTCTGTGGAACCTTACTGGCTGGAGGAAACACATCACCATCTCTGGGGAACCTTACTGACTGGAGGAAACACATCACCATCTCTGGGGAACCTTACTGGCTGGAGGAAACACATCACCATCTCTGGGGAACCTTACTGACTACAGGAAACACATCACCATCTCTGTGGAACCTTACTGGCTATAGGAAACACATCACCATCTCTGTGGAACCTTACTGGCTGGAGGAAACACATCACCATCTCTGGGGAACCTTACTGGCTATAGGAAACACATCACCATCTCTGGGGAACCTTACTGGCTGGAGGAAACACATCACCATCTCTGGGGAACCTTACTGACTGGAGGAAACACATCACCATCTCTGGGGAACCTTACTAACTACAGGAAACACATCACCATCTCTGTGGAACCTTACTGGCTATAGGAAACACATCACCATCTCTGGGGAACCTTACTGGCTGGAGGAAACACATCACCATCTCTGGGGAACCTTACTGGCTGGAGGAAACACATCACCATCTCTGGGGAACCTTACTGACTGGAGGAAACACATCACCATCTCTGGGGAATCTTACTGACTGGAGGAAACACATCACCATCTCTGGGGAACCTTACTGGCTGGAGGAAACACATAACCATCTCTGTGGAACCTTACTGACTGGAGGAAACACATCACCATCTCTGGGGAACCTTACTGGCTGGAGGAAACACATCACCATCTCTGGGGAACCTTACTGGCTATAGGAAACACATCACCATCTCTGGGGAACCTTACTGACTGGAGGAAACACATCACCATCTCTGTTGGACCTTACTGGCTGGAGGAAACACATCACCATCTCTGGGGAACCTTACTGGCTGGAGGAAACACATCACCATCTCTGGGGAACCTTACTGGCTATAGGAAACACATCACCATCTCTGGGGAACCTTACTGGCTGGAGGAAACACATCACCATCTCTGGGGAACCTTACTGACTGGAGGAAACACATCACCATCTCTGGGGAACCTTACTGGCTGGAGGAAACACATCACCATCTCTGTGGAACCTTACTGACTGGAGGAAACACATCACCATCTCTGGGGAACCTTACTGGCTGGAGGAAACACATCACCATCTCTGTGGAACCTTACTGACTGGAGGAAACACATCACCATCTCTGGGGAACCTTACTGACTGGAGGAAACACATCACCATCTCTGGGGAACCTTACTGACTGGAGGAAACTCATCACCATCTCTGTGGAACCTTACTGACTGGAGGAAACACATCACCATCTCTGGGGAACCTTACTGGCTATAGGAAACACATCACCATCTCTGGGGAACCTTACTGGCTATAGGAAACACATCACCATCTCTGGGGAACCTTACTGGCTGGAGGAAACACATCACCATCTCTGGGGAACCTTACTGACTGGAGGAAACACATCACCATCTCTGGGGAACCTTACTGACTACAGGAAACACATCACCATCTCTGTGGAACCTTACTGGCTATAGGAAACACATCACCATCTCTGGGGAACCTTACTGGCTGGAGGAAACACATCACCATCTCTGGGGAACCTTACTGGCTGGAGGAAACACATCACCATCTCTGGGGAACCTTACTGACTGGAGGAAACACATCACCATCTCTGGGGAACCTTACTGACTGGAGGAAACACATCACCATCTCTGGGGAACCTTACTGGCTGGAGGAAACACATCACCATCTCTGTGGAACCTTACTGACTGGAGGAAACACATCACCATCTCTGGGGAACCTTACTGGCTGGAGGAAACACATCACCATCTCTGGGGAATCTTACTGGCTGGAGGAAACACATCACCATCTCTGGGGAACCTTACTGACTGGAGGAAACACATCACCATCTCTGGGGAACCTTACTGGCTGGAGGAAACACATCACCATCTCTGGGGAACCTTACTGACTGGAGGAAACACATCACTATCTCTGGGGAACCTTACTGGCTATAGGAAACACATCACCATCTCTGGGGAACCTTACTGGCTATAGGAAACACATCACCATCTCTGTGGAACCTTACTGGCTATAGGAAACACATCACCATCTCTGTGGAACCTTACTGACTGGAGGAAACACATCACCATCTCTGGGGAACCTTACTGGCTACAGGAAACACATCACCATCTCTGGGGAACCTTACTGGCTATAGGAAACACATCACCATCTCTGGGGAACCTTACTGGCTGGAGGAAACACATCACCATCTCTGGGGAACCTTACTGGCTATAGGAAACACATCACCATCTCTGGGGAACCTTACTGGCTGGAGGAAACACATCACCATCTCTGTGGAACCTTACTGGCTGGAGGAAACACATCACCATCTCTGGGGAACCTTACTGGCTGGAGGAAACACATCACCATCTCTGTGGAACCTTACTGGCTGGAGGAAACACATCACCATCTCTGTGGAACCTTACTGACTGGAGGAAACACATCACCATCTCTGGGGAACCTTACTGGCTGGAGGAAACACATCACCATCTCTGTGGAACCTTACTGACTGGAGGAAACACATCACCATCTCTGGGGAACCTTACTGGCTGGAGGAAACACATCACCATCTCTGTGGAACCTTACTGACTGGAGGAAACACATCACCATCTCTGGGGAACCTAACTGGCTGGAGGAAACACATCACCATCTCTGGGGAACCTTACTGGCTGGAGGAAACACATCACCATCTCTGTGGAACCTTACTGACTGGAGGAAACACATCACCATCTCTGGGGAACCTTACTGGCTGGAGGAAACACATCACCATCTCTGTGGAACCTTACTGGCTGGAGGAAACACATCACCATCTCTGTGGAACCTTACTGGCTGGAGGAAACACATCACCATCTCTGTGGAACCTTACTGGCTATAGGAAACACTTCGCCATCTCTGGGGAACCTTACTGGCTGGAGGAAACACATCACCATCTCTGTGGAACCTTACTGACTGGAGTAAACACATCACCATCTCTGTGGAACCTTACTGGCTGGAGGAAACACATCACCATCTCTGTGGAACCTTACTGACTGGAGGAAACACATCACCATCTCTGGGGAACCTTACTGACTGGAGGAAACACATCACCATCTCTGTGGAACCTTACTGGCTGGAGGAAACACATCACCATCTCTGTGGAACCTTACTGGCTATAGGAAACACATCACCATCTCTGGGGAACCTTACTGACTGGAGGAAACACATCACCATCTCTGTGGAACCTTACTGACTGGAGGAAACACATCACCATCTCTGTGGAACCTTACTGGCTGGAGGAAACACATCACCATCTCTGTGGAACCTTACTGACTGGAGAAAACACATCACCATCTCGGTGGAACCTTACTGACTGGAGGAAATACATCACCATCTCTGTGGAACCTTACTGGCTATAGGAAACACATCACCATCTCTGTGGAACCTTACTGGCTGGAGGAAACACATCACCATCTCTGTGGAACCTTACTGGCTATAGGAAACACATCACCATCTCTGTGGAACCTTACTGACTGGAGGAAACACATCACCATCTCTGTGGAACCTTACTGGCTGGAGGAAACACATCACCATCTCTGTGGAACCTTACTGGCTGGAGGAAACACATCACCATCTCTGTGGAACCTTACTGGCTATAGGAAACACATCACCATCTCTGTGGAACCTAACTGGCTATAGGAAACACATCACCATCTCTGTGGAACCTTACTGGCTGGAGAAAACACATCACCATCTCTGGGAAACCTTACTGACTGGAGGAAACACATCACCATCTCTGTGGAACCTTACTGGCTGGAGGAAACACATCACCATCTCTGTGGAACCTTACTGGCTGGAGGAAACACATCACCATCTCTGTGGAACCTTACTGGCTGGAGGAAACACATCACCATCTCTGTGGAACCTTACTGACTGGAGGAAACACATCACCATCTCTGTGGAACCTTACTGGCTATAGGAAACACATCACCATCTCTGTGGAACCTTACTGACTGGAGGAAACACATCACCATCTCTGTGGAACCTTACTGGCTATAGGAAACACATCACCATCTCTGTGGAACCTTACTGGCTGGAGGAAACACATCACCATCTCTGTGGAACCTTACTGACTGGAGAAAACACACACACATTTCTTCTGCTATCTGACTGACTGACACGTTGGAAGGAGATCAGAGTCCCTGATGAGAAAGGTTGAAAAAGGTTGTTAAGATACACACACAGTCTCCAGACCTACCGGGGCATCTGTAGAGCTTCCTGGCCTGGGTGGTGTCTCCTTTACTGAGTCTGGTTCTTTGGCCAATGGCAGGACGGATTCCATTCTCATCTCTAGAGGGGAGGATGGTGTCTAGAAACATACCTCTGGAGGAGGAGGTTGGGAGGGAGGGAGGGAGGGAGGGAGGGAGGGAGGGAGGGAGGGAGGGAGAATGAAAGAGAAAGTTAAACAAATGTTACATTTCAAAAATGAAATTACATTTCTGCATGAGAAGAAAGGAGCCCATGGGTTCTAGGCATACTGCATGTGTGCGTGTTACCGTGAGAAGGTGTTCCTAGCATAATACATGATGCTGTCGGTGTGTCACCGTGAGAAGGTGTTCCTAGCATAATATATGATGCTGTCGGTGTGTCACCGTGAGATGGTGTTCCTAGCATAATACATGAGGCTGTCGGTGTGTTAACATGAGAAGGTGTTCCTAGCATAATACATGATGCTGTCGGTGTGTTACCGTGAGAAGCTGTTCCTAGCATAATACATGATGCTGTCGGTGTGTTACCGTGAGAAGGGGTTCCTAGCATAATACATGATGCTGTCGGTGTGTTACCGTGAGAAGGTGTTCCTAGCATAATACATGATGCTGTCGGTGTGTTACCGTGAGAAGCTGTTCCTAGCATAATACATGATGCTGTCGATGTGTTACCGTGAGAAGGTGTTCCTAGCATAATACATGATGCTGTCGGTGTGTTACCGTGAGAAGGTGTTCCTAGCATAATACATGATGCTGTCGGTGTGTTACCGTGAGGAGGTGTTCCTAGCATAATACATGATGCTGTCGGTGTGTTACCGTGAGAAGGTGTTCCTAGCATAATACATGATGCTGTCGGTGTGTTACCGTGAGAAGCTGTTCCTAGCATAATACATGATGCTGTCGATGTGTTACCGTGAGAAGGTGTTCCTAGCATAATACATGATGCTGTCGGTGTGTTACCGTGAGAAGGTGTTCCTAGCATAATACATGATGCTGTCGGTGTGTTACCATGAGAAGGTGTTCCTAGCATAATACATGATGCTGTCGGTGTGTTACCGTGAGAAGCTGTTCCTAGCACAATACATGATGCTGTCGGTGTGTTACCGTGAGAAGGTGTTCTTAGCATAATACATGATGCTGTCGGTGTGTTACCGTGAGAAGGTGTTCCTAGCATAATACATGATGCTGTCGTTGTGTTACCATGAGAAGGTGTTCCTAGCATAATACATGATGCTGTCGGTGTGTTACCGTGAGAAGGTGTTCTTAGCATAATACATGATGCTGTCGGTGTGTTACCGTGAGAACTTGTTCCTAGCATAATGCATGATGCTGTCGGTGTGTTACCGTGAGAAGGTGTTCCTAGCACAATACATGATGCTGTCGATGTGTTACCGTGAGATGGTGTTCATAGCATAATACATGATGCTGTCGGTGTGTTACCGTGAGAACTTGTTCCTAGCATAATGCATGATGCTGTCGGTGTGTTACCGTGAGAAGGTGTTCCTAGCACAATACATGATGCTGTCGATGTGTTACCGTGAGATGGTGTTCATAGCATAATACATGATGCTGTCGGTGTGTTACCGTGAGAACTTGTTCCTAGCATAATACATGATGCTGTCGGTGTGTTACCGTGAGAAGGTGTTCCTAGCATAATACATGATGCTGTCGGTGTGTTACCGTGAGAAGCTGTTCCTAGCATAATACATGATGCTGTCGGTGTGTTACCGTGAGAAGGTGTTCCTAGCATAATACATGATGCTGTCGGTGTGTTACCGTGAGAACTTGTTCCTAGCATAATGCATGATGCTGTCGGTGTGTTACCGTGAGAAGGTGTTCCTAGCACAATACATGATGCTGTCGATGTGTTACCGTGAGATGGTGTTCCTAGCATAATACATGATGCTGTCGGTGTGTCACCATGAGATGGTGTTCCTAGCAAAATACATGATGCTGTCGGTGTGTTACCGTGAGAAGGTGTTCCTAGTATAATACATGATGCTGTCGGTGTGTTACCGTGAGAAGCTGTTCCTAGCATAATAAATGATGCTGTCGGTGTGTTACCGTGAGAAGGGGTCCCTAGCATAATACATGATGCTGTCGGTGTGTTACCGTGAGAAGCTGTTCCTAGCATAATACATGATGCTGTCGATGTGTTACCGTGAGAAGGTGTTCCTAGCATAATACATGATGCTGTCGGTGTGTTACCGTGAGAAGCTGTTCCTAGCATAATACATGATGCTGTCGGTGTGTTACCGTGAGAAGGTGTTCCTAGCATAATAGATGATGCTGTCGGTGTGTTACCGTGAGAAGGTGTTCCTAGCATAATACATGATGCTGTGTGCGTGTTACCGTGAGAAGGGGTTCCTGGCGTAATACATGATGCTGTCGGTGTGTTACCATGAGAAGGTGTTCCTAGCATAATACATGATGCTGTCGGTGTGTTACCGTGAGAAGCTGTTCCTAGCATAATACATGATGCTGTCGGTGTGTTACCGTGAGAAGGTGTTCCTAGCATAATACATGATGCTGTCGATGTGTTACCGTGAGAAGGTGTTCCTAGCATAATACATGATGCTGTCGGTGTGTTACCGTGAGAAGGTGTTCCTAGCATAATACATGATGCTGTCGGTGTGTTACCATGAGAAGGTGTTCCTAGCATAATACATGATGCTGTCGGTGTGTTACCGTGAGAAGCTGTTCCTAGCACAATACATGATGCTGTCGGTGTGTTACCGTGAGAAGGTGTTCTTAGCATAATACATGATGCTGTCGGTGTGTTACCGTAAAAGGGTGTTCCTAGCATAATACATGATGCTGTCGTTGTGTTACCATGAGAAGGTGTTCCTAGCATAATACATGATGCTGTCAGGTGTGTTACCGTGAGAAGGTGTTCTTAGCATAATACATGATGCTGTCGGTGTGTTACCGTGAGAACTTGTTCCTAGCATAATGCATGATGCTGTCGGTGTGTTACCGTGAGAAGGTGTTCCTAGCACAATACATGATGCTGTCGATGTGTTACCGTGAGATGGTGTTCATAGCATAATACATGATGCTGTCGGTGTGTTACCGTGAGAACTTGTTCCTAGCATAATGCATGATGCTGTCGGTGTGTTACCGTGAGAAGGTGTTCCTAGCACAATACATGATGCTGTCGATGTGTTACCGTGAGATGGTGTTCATAGCATAATACATGATGCTGTCGGTGTGTTACCGTGAGAACTTGTTCCTAGCATAATACATGATGCTGTCGGTGTGTTACCGTGAGAAGGTGTTCCTAGCATAATACATGATGCTGTCGGTGTGTTACCGTGAGAAGCTGTTCCTAGCATAATACATGATGCTGTCGGTGTGTTACCGTGAGAAGGTGTTCCTAGCATAATACATGATGCTGTCGGTGTGTTACCGTGAGAACTTGTTCCCTAGCATAATGCATGATGCTGTCGGTGTGTTACCGTGAGAAGGTGTTCCTAGCACAATACATGATGCTGTCGATGTGTTACCGTGAGATGGTGTTCCTAGCATAATACATGATGCTGTCGGTGTGTCACCATGAGATGGTGTTCCTAGCAAAATACATGATGCTGTCGGTGTGTTACCGTGAGAAGGTGTTCCTAGTATAATACATGATGCTGTCGGTGTGTTACCGTGAGAAGCTGTTCCTAGCATAATAAATGATGCTGTCGGTGTGTTACCGTGAGAAGAGGGTCCCTAGCATAATACATGATGCTGTCGGTGTGTTACCGTGAGAAGCTGTTCCTAGCATAATACATGATGCTGTCGATGTGTTACCGTGAGAAGGTGTTCCTAGCATAATACATGATGCTGTCGGTGTGTTACCGTGAGAAGCTGTTCCTAGCATAATACATGATGCTGTCGGTGTGTTACCGTGAGAAGGTGTTCCTAGCATAATAGATGATGCTGTCGGTGTGTTACCGTGAGAAGGTGTTCCTAGCATAATACATGATGCTGTGTCGTGTTACCGTGAGAAGGGGTTCCTGGCGTAATACATGATGCTGTCGGTGTGTTACCATGAGAAGGTGTTCCTAGCATAATACATGATGCTGTCGGTGTGTTACCGTGAGAAGCTGTTCCTAGCATAATACATGATGCTGTCGGTGTGTTACCGTGAGAAGGTGTTCCTAGCATAATACATGATGCTGTCGGTGTGTCACCGTGAGATGGTGTTCCTAGCATAATACATGATGCTGTCGATGTGTTACCGTGAGATGGTGTTCCTAGCATAATACATGATGCTGTCGGTGTGTCACCGTGAGATGGTGTTCCTAGCATAATACATGATGCTGTCGTTGTGTTACCGTGAGAAGGTGTTCCTAGCATAATACATGATGCTGTCGTTGTGTTACCGTGAGAAGGTGTTCCTAGCATAATACATGATGCTGTCGGTGTGTTACCGTGAGAAGGTGTTCCTAGCATAATGCATGATGCTGTCGGTGTGTTACCGTGAGAAGGTGTTCCTAGCATAATACATGATGCTGTCGGTGTATTACCGTGAGAAGGTGTTCCTAGCATAATACATGATGCTGTCGGTGTGTTACCGTGAGAAGCTGTTCCTAGCATAATACATGATGCTGTCGGTGTGTTACCGTGAGAAGGGGTTCCTGGCATAATACATGATGCTGTCGGTGTGTTACCGTGAGAAGGTGTTCCTAGCATAATACATGATGCTGTCGGTGTGTTACCGTGAGAAGGTGTTCCTAGCATAATACATTATGCTGTCAGTTTGTTACCGTGAGAAGGTGTTCCTAGCATAATGCATGATGCTGTCGATGTGTTACCGTGAGAAGGTGTTCCTAGCATAATACATGATGCTGTCGGTGTGTCACCGTGAGAAGGTGTTCCTAGCATAATATATGATGCTGTCGGTGTGTCACCGTGAGATGGTGTTCCTAGCATAATACATGAGGCTGTCGGTGTGTTAACATGAGAAGGTGTTCCTAGCATAATACATGATGCTGTCGGTGTGTTACCGTGAGAAGCTGTTCCTAGCATAATACATGATGCTGTCGGTGTGTTACCGTGAGAAGGGGTTCCTAGCATAATACATGATGCTGTCGGTGTGTAACCGTGAGAAGGTGTTCCTAGCATAATACATGATGCTGTCGGTGTGTTACCGTGAGAAGCTGTTCCTAGCATAATACATGATGCTGTCGATGTGTTACCGTGAGAAGGTGTTCCTAGCATAATACATGATACTGTCGGTGTGTTACCGTGAGAAGGTGTTCCTAGCATAATACATGATGCTGTCGGTGTGTTACCGTGAGAAGCTGTTCCTAGCACAATACATGATACTGTCGGTGTGTTACCATGAGAAGGTGCTCCTAGCATAATACATGATGCTGTCGGTGTGTTACCGTGAGAAGCTGTTCCTAGCACAATACATGATGCTGTCGGTGTGTTACCGTGAGAAGGTGTTCTTAGCATAATACATGATGCTGTCGGTGTGTTACCGTGAGAAGGTGTTCCTAGCATAATACATGATGCTGTCGGTGTGTTACCATGAGAAGGTGTTCCTAGCATAATACATGATGCTGTCGGTGTGTTACCGTGAGAAGGTGTTCTTAGCATAATACATGATGCTGTCGGTGTGTTACCGTGAGAACTTGTTCCTAGCATAATGCATGATGCTGTCGGTGTGTTACCGTGAGAAGGTGTTCCTAGCACAATACATGATGCTGTCGATGTGTTACCGTGAGATGGTGTTCATAGCATAATACATGATGCTGTCGGTGTGTTACCGTGAGAACTTGTTCCTAGCATAATGCATGATGCTGTCGGTGTGTTACCGTGAGAAGGTGTTCCTAGCACAATACATGATGCTGTCGATGTGTTACCGTGAGATGGTGTTCATAGCATAATACATGATGCTGTCGGTGTGTTACCGTGAGAACTTGTTCCTAGCATAATACATGATGCTGTCGGTGTGTTACCGTGAGAAGGTGTTCCTAGCATAATACATGATGCTGTCGGTGTGTTACCGTGAGAAGCTGTTCCTAGCATAATACATGATGCTGTCGGTGTGTTACCGTGAGAAGGTGTTCCTAGCATAATACATGATGCTGTCGGTGTGTTACCGTGAGAACTTGTTCCTAGCATAATGCATGATGCTGTCGGTGTGTTACCGTGAGAAGGTGTTCCTAGCACAATACATGATGCTGTCGATGTGTTACCGTGAGATGGTGTTCCTAGCATAATACATGATGCTGTCGGTGTGTCACCATGAGATGGTGTTCCTAGCAAAATACATGATGCTGTCGGTGTGTTACCGTGAGAAGGTGTTCCTAGTATAATACATGATGCTGTCGGTGTGTTACCGTGAGAAGCTGTTCCTAGCATAATAAATGATGCTGTCGGTGTGTTACCGTGAGAAGGGGTCCCTAGCATAATACATGATGCTGTCGGTGTGTTACCGTGAGAAGCTGTTCCTAGCATAATACATGATGCTGTCGATGTGTTACCGTGAGAAGGTGTTCCTAGCATAATACATGATGCTGTCGGTGTGTTACCGTGAGAAGCTGTTCCTAGCATAATACATGATGCTGTCGGTGTGTTACCGTGAGAAGGTGTTCCTAGCATAATAGATGATGCTGTCGGTGTGTTACCGTGAGAAGGTGTTCCTAGCATAATACATGATGCTGTGTGCGTGTTACCGTGAGAAGGGGTTCCTGGCGTAATACATGATGCTGTCGGTGTGTTACCATGAGAAGGTGTTCCTAGCATAATACATGATGCTGTCGGTGTGTTACCGTGAGAAGCTGTTCCTAGCATAATACATGATGCTGTCGGTGTGTTACCGTGAGAAGCTGTTCCTAGCATAATACATGATGCTGTCGGTGTGTCACCGTGAGATGGTGTTCCTAGCATAATACATGATGCTGTCGATGTGTTACCGTGAGATGGTGTTCCTAGCATAATACATGATGCTGTCGGTGTGTCACCGTGAGATGGTGTTCCTAGCATAATACATGATGCTGTCGTTGTGTTACCGTGAGAAGGTGTTCCTAGCATAATACATGATGCTGTCGGTGTGTTACCGTGAGAAGCTGTTCCTAGCATAATACATGATGCTGTCGGTGTGTTACCGTGAGAAGGGGTTCCTAGCATAAGACATGATGCTGTCGGTGTGTTACCGTGAGAAGCTGTTCCTAGCATAATACATTATGCTGTCGATGTGTTACCGTGAGAAGGTGTTCCTAGCATAATACATGATGCTGTCGGTGTGTTACCGTGAGAAGCTATTCCTATCATAATACATGATGCTGTCGGTGTGTTACCGTGAGAAGGTGTTCCTAGCATAATACATGATGCTGTCGGTGTGTTACCGTGAGAAGCTATTCCTATCATAATACATGATGCTGTCGGTGTGTTACCGTGAGAAGCTGTTCCTAGCATAATACATGATGCTGTCGGTGTGTTACCGTGAGATGGTGTTCCTAGCATAATACATGATGCTGTCGATGTGTTACCGTGAGAAGGTGTTCCTAGCATAATACATGATGCTGTCGGTGTGTTACCGTGAGAAGGTGTTCCTAGCATAATACATGATGCTGTCGGTGTGTTACCGTGAGAAGGGGTTCCTAGCATAATACATGATGCTGTCGGTGTGTTACCGTGAGAAGGTGTTCCTAGCATAATACATGATGCTGTCAGTGTGTTACCGTGAGAAGGTGTTCCTAGCATAATAGATGATGCTGTCGGTGTGTTACCGTGAGAAGGTGTTCCTAGCATACTACATGATGCTGTGTGCGTGTTACCGTGAGAAGGGGTTCCTGGCATAATACATGATGCTGTCGGTGTGTTACCGTGAGAAGGGGTTCCTGGCATAATACATGATGCTGTCGGTGTGTTACCGTGAGAAGCTGTTCCTAGCATAATACATGATGCTGTCGGTGTGTTACCGTGAGAAGCTGTTCCTAGCATAATACATGATGCTGTCGGTGTGTCACCGTGAGATGGTGTTCCTAGCATAATACTTGATGCTGTCGATGTGTTACCGTGAGAAGGTGTTCCTAGCATAATACATGATGCTGTCGATGTGTTACCGTGAGATGGTGTTCCTAGCATAATACATGATGCTGTCGGTGTGTCACCGTGAGATGGTGTTCCTAGCATAATACATGATGCTGTCGTTGTGTTACCGTGAGATGGTGTTCCTAGCATAATACATGATGCTGTCGGTGTGTTACCGTGAGATGGTGTTCCTAGCATAATACATGATGCTGTCGATGTGTTACCGTGAGATGGTGTTCCTAGCATAATACATGATGCTGTCGGTGTGTTACCGTGAGATGGTGTTCCTAGCATAATACATGATGCTGTCGGTGTGTTACCGTGAGAAGGTGTTCCTAGCATAATACATGATGCTGTCGATGTGTTACCGTGAGATGGTGTTCCTAGCATAATACATGATGCTGTCGGTGTGTTACCGTGAGATGCTGTTCCTAGCATAATACATGATACTGTCGTTGTGTTACCGTGAGAAGGTGTTCCTAGCATAATACATGATGCTGTCGGTGTGTCACCGTGAGAAGCTGTTCCTAGCATAATACATGATGCTGTCGATGTGTTACCGTGAGATGGTGTTCCTAGCATAATACATGATGCTGTCGGTGTGTCACCGTGAGATGGTGTTCCTAGCATAATACATGATGCTGTCGTTGTGTTACCGTGAGAAGGTGTTCCTATCATAATACATGATGCTGTCGGTGTGTTACCGTGAGAAGCTGTTCCTAGCATAATACATGATGCTGTCGGTGTGTTACCGTGAGAAGGTGTTCCTAGCATAATACATGATGCTGTCGGTGTGTTACCGTGAGAAGCTGTTCCTAGCATAATACATGATGCTGTCGGTGTGTTACCGTGAGAAGGTGTTCCTAGCATAATACATGATGCTGTCGGTGTGTTACCGTGAGAAGCTATTCCTAGCATAATACATGATGCTGTCGGTGTGTTACCGTGAGAAGGTGTTCCTAGCATAATACATGATGCTGTCGGTGTGTTACCGTGAGAAGCTATTCCTAGCATAATACATGATGCTGTCGGTGTGTTACCGTGAGAAGCTGTTCCTAGCATAATACATGATGCTGTCGGTGTGTTACCGTGAGATGGTGTTCCTAGCATAATACATGATGCTGTCGATGTGTTACCGTGAGAAGGTGTTCCTAGCATAATACATGATGCTGTCGGTGTGTTACCGTGAGAAGGTGTTCCTAGCATAATACATGATGCTGTCGGTGTGTTACCGTGAGAAGGGGTTCCTAGCATAATACATGATGCTGTCGGTGTGTTACCGTGAGAAGGTGTTCCTAGCATAATACATGATGCTGTCGGTGTGTTACCGTGAGAAGGTGTTCCTAGCATAATAGATGATGCTGTCGGTGTGTTACCGTGAGAAGGTGTTCCTAGCATACTACATGATGCTGTCGTGCGTGTTACCGTGAGAAGGGTGTTCCTGGCATAATACATGATGCTGTCGGTGTGTTACCGTGAGAAGGGGTTCCTGGCATAATACATGATGCTGTCGGTGTGTTACCGTGAGAAGCTGTTCCTAGCATAATACATGATGCTGTCGTTGTGTTACCGTGAGAAGCTGTTCCTAGCATAATACATGATGCTGTCGGTGTGTCACCGTGAGATGGTGTTCCTAGCATAATACATGATGCTGTCGATGTGTTACCGTGAGAAGGTGTTCCTAGCATAATACATGATGCTGTCGATGTGTTACCGTGAGATGGTGTTCCTAGCATAATACATGATGCTGTCGGTGTGTCACCGTGAGATGGTGTTCCTAGCATAATACATGATGCTGTCGTTGTGTTACCGTGAGATGGTGTTCCTAGCATAATACATGATGCTGTCGGTGTGTCACCGTGAGATGGTGTTCCTAGCATAATACATGATGCTGTCGATGTGTTACCGTGAGATGGTGTTCCTAGCATAATACATGATGCTGTCGGTGTGTCACCGTGAGATGGTGTTCCTAGCATAATACATGATGCTGTCGGTGTGTTACCGTGAGAAGGTGTTCCTAGCATAATACATGATGCTGTCGATGTGTTACCGTGAGATGGTGTTCCTAGCATAATACATGATGCTGTCGGTGTGTCACCGTGAGATGGTGTTCCTAGCATAATACATGATACTGTCGTTGTGTTACCGTGAGATGGTGTTCCTAGCATAATACATGATGCTGTCGGTGTGTCACCGTGAGAAGCTGTTCCTAGCATAATACATGATGCTGTCGATGTGTTACCGTGAGATGGTGTTCCTAGCATAATACATGATGCTGTCGGTGTGTCACCGTGAGATGGTGTTCCTAGCATAATACATGATGCTGTCGGTGTGTTACCGTGAGAAGCTATTCCTATCATAATACATGATGCTGTCGGTGTGTTACCGTGAGAAGGTGTTCCTAGCATAATACATGATGCTGTCGGTGTGTTACCGTGAGAAGCTATTCCTATCATAATACATGATGCTGTCGGTGTGTTACCGTGAGAAGCTGTTCCTAGCATAATACATGATGCTGTCGGTGTGTTACCGTGAGATGGTGTTCCTAGCATAATACATGATGCTGTCGATGTGTTACCGTGAGAAGGTGTTCCTAGCATAATACATGATGCTGTCGGTGTGTTACCGTGAGAAGGTGTTCCTAGCATAATACATGATGCTGTCGGTGTGTTACCGTGAGAAGGGGTTCCTAGCATAATACATGATGCTGTCGGTGTGTTACCGTGAGAAGGTGTTCCTAGCATAATACATGATGCTGTCAGTGTGTTACCGTGAGAAGGTGTTCCTAGCATAATACATGATGCTGTCGGTGTGTTACCGTGAGAAGGTGTTCCTAGCATAATAGATGATGCTGTCGGTGTGTTACCGTGAGAAGGTGTTCCTAGCATACTACATGATGCTGTGTGCGTGTTACCGTGAGAAGGGGTTCCTGGCATAATACATGATGCTGTCGGTGTGTTACCGTGAGAAGGGGTTCCTGGCATAATACATGATGCTGTCGGTGTGTTACCGTGAGAAGCTGTTCCTAGCATAATACATGATGCTGTCGGTGTGTTACCGTGAGAAGCTGTTCCTAGCATAATACATGATGCTGTCGGTGTGTCACCGTGAGATGGTGTTCCTAGCATAATACATGATGCTGTCGATGTGTTACCGTGAGAAGGTGTTCCTAGCATAATACATGATGCTGTCGATGTGTTACCGTGAGATGGTGTTCCTAGCATAATACATGATGCTGTCGGTGTGTCACCGTGAGATGGTGTTCCTAGCATAATACATGATGCTGTCGTTGTGTTACCGTGAGATGGTGTTCCTAGCATAATACATGATGCTGTCGGTGTGTCACCGTGAGATGGTGTTCCTAGCATAATACATGATGCTGTCGATGTGTTACCGTGAGATGGTGTTCCTAGCATAATACATGATGCTGTCGGTGTGTCACCGTGAGATGGTGTTCCTAGCATAATACATGATGCTGTCGGTGTGTTACCGTGAGAAGGTGTTCCTAGCATAATACATGATGCTGTCGATGTGTTACCGTGAGATGGTGTTCCTAGCATAATACATGATGCTGTCGGTGTGTCACCGTGAGATGGTGTTCCTAGCATAATACATGATGCTGTCGTTGTGTTACCGTGAGATGGTGTTCCTAGCATAATACATGATGCTGTCGGTGTGTCACCGTGAGAAGCTGTTCCTAGCATAATACATGATGCTGTCGATGTGTTACCGTGAGATGGTGTTCCTAGCATAATACATGATGCTGTCGGTGTGTCACCGTGAGATGGTGTTCCTAGCATAATACATGATGCTGTCGGTGTGTTACCGTGAGAAGCTGTTCCTAGCATAATACATGATGCTGTCGGTGTGTTACCGTGAGAAGGGGTTCCTAGCATAATACATGATGATGTCGGTGTGTTACCGTGAGAAGGTGTTCCTAGCATAATACATGATGCTGTCGATGTGTTACCGTGAGATGGTGTTCCTAGCATAATACATGATGCTGTCGGTGTGTCACCGTGAGATGGTGTTCCTAGCATAATACATGATACTGTCGTTGTGTTACCGTGAGATGGTGTTCCTAGCATAATACATGATGCTGTCGGTGTGTCACCGTGAGAAGCTGTTCCTAGCATAATACATGATGCTGTCGATGTGTTACCGTGAGATGGTGTTCCTAGCATAATACATGATGCTGTCGGTGTGTCACCGTGAGATGGTGTTCCTAGCATAATACATGATGCTGTCGGTGTGTTACCGTGAGAAGCTATTCCTAGCATAATACATGATGCTGTCGGTGTGTTACCGTGAGAAGGTGTTCCTAGCATAATACATGATGCTGTCGGTGTGTTACCGTGAGAAGCTATTCCTAGCATAATACATGATGCTGTCGGTGTGTTACCGTGAGAAGCTGTTCCTAGCATAATACATGATGCTGTCGGTGTGTTACCGTGAGATGGTGTTCCTAGCATAATACATGATGCTGTCGATGTGTTACCGTGAGAAGGTGTTCCTAGCATAATACATGATGCTGTCGGTGTGTTACCGTGAGAAGGTGTTCCTAGCATAATACATGATGCTGTCGGTGTGTTACCGTGAGAAGGGGTTCCTAGCATAATACATGATGCTGTCGGTGTGTTACCGTGAGAAGGTGTTCCTAGCATAATACATGATGCTGTCAGTGTGTTACCGTGAGAAGGTGTTCCTAGCATAATACATGATGCTGTCGGTGTGTTACCGTGAGAAGGTGTTCCTAGCATAATACATGATGCTGTCGGTGTGTTACCGTGAGAAGGTGTTCCTAGCATACTACATGATGCTGTGTGCGTGTTACCGTGAGAAGCGTTCCTAGCATAATACATGATGCTGTCGGTGTGTTACCGTGAGAAGGGGTTCCTGGCATAATACATGATGCTGTCGGTGTGTTACCGTGAGAAGCTGTTCCTAGCATAATACATGATGCTGTCGGTGTGTTACCGTGAGAAGCTGTTCCTAGCATAATACATGATGCTGTCGGTGTGTCACCGTGAGATGGTGTTCCTAGCATAATACATGATGCTGTCGATGTGTTACCGTGAGAAGGTGTTCCTAGCATAATACATGATGCTGTCGATGTGTTACCGTGAGATGGTGTTCCTAGCATAATACATGATGCTGTCGGTGTGTCACCGTGAGATGGTGTTCCTAGCATAATACATGATGCTGTCGTTGTGTTACCGTGAGATGGTGTTCCTAGCATAATACATGATGCTGTCGGTGTGTCACCGTGAGATGGTGTTCCTAGCATAATACATGATGCTGTCGATGTGTTACCGTGAGATGGTGTTCCTAGCATAATACATGATGCTGTCGGTGTGTCACCGTGAGATGGTGTTCCTAGCATAATACATGATGCTGTCGGTGTGTTACCGTGAGAAGGTGTTCCTAGCATAATACATGATGCTGTCGATGTGTTACCGTGAGATGGTGTTCCTAGCATAATACATGATGCTGTCGGTGTGTCACCGTGAGATGGTGTTCCTAGCATAATACATGATACTGTCGTTGTGTTACCGTGAGATGGTGTTCCTAGCATAATACATGATGCTGTCGGTGTGTCACCGTGAGAAGCTGTTCCTAGCATAATACATGATGCTGTCGATGTGTTACCGTGAGATGGTGTTCCTAGCATAATACATGATGCTGTCAGTGTGTTACCGTGAGAAGGTGTTCCTAGCATAATACATGATGCTGTCGGTGTGTTACCGTGAGAAGGTGTTCCTAGCATAATAGATGATGCTGTCGGTGTGTTACCGTGAGAAGGTGTTCCTAGCATACTACATGATGCTGTGTGCGTGTTACCGTGAGAAGGGGTTCCTGGCATAATACATGATGCTGTCGGTGTGTTACCGTGAGAAGGGGTTCCTGGCATAATACATGATGCTGTCGGTGTGTTACCGTGAGAAGCTGTTCCTAGCATAATACATGATGCTGTCGGTGTGTTACCGTGAGAAGCTGTTCCTAGCATAATACATGATGCTGTCGGTGTGTCACCGTGAGATGGTGTTCTAGCATAATACATGATGCTGTCGATGTGTTACCGTGAGAAGGTGTTCCTAGCATAATACATGATGCTGTCGATGTGTTACCGTGAGATGGTGTTCCTAGCATAATACATGATGCTGTCGGTGTGTCACCGTGAGATGGTGTTCCTAGCATAATACATGATGCTGTCGTTGTGTTACCGTGAGATGGTGTTCCTAGCATAATACATGATGCTGTCGGTGTGTCACCGTGAGATGGTGTTCCTAGCATAATACATGATGCTGTCGATGTGTTACCGTGAGATGGTGTTCCTAGCATAATACATGATGCTGTCGGTGTGTCACCGTGAGATGGTGTTCCTAGCATAATACATGATGCTGTCGGTGTGTTACCGTGAGAAGGTGTTCCTAGCATAATACATGATGCTGTCGATGTGTTACCGTGAGATGGTGTTCCTAGCATAATACATGATGCTGTCGGTGTGTTACCGTGAGATGGTGTTCCTAGCATAATACATGATACTGTCGTTGTGTTACCGTGAGATGGTGTTCCTAGCATAATACATGATGCTGTCGGTGTGTCACCGTGAGAAGCTGTTCCTAGCATAATACATGATGCTGTCGATGTGTTACCGTGAGATGGTGTTCCTAGCATAATACATGATGCTGTCGGTGTGTCACCGTGAGATGGTGTTCCTAGCATAATACATGATGCTGTCGGTGTGTTACCGTGAGAAGCTGTTCCTAGCATAATACATGATGCTGTCGGTGTGTTACCGTGAGAAGGGGTTCCTAGCATAATACATGATGATGTCGGTGTGTTACCGTGAGAAGGTGTTCCTAGCATAATACATGATGCTGTCGATGTGTTACCGTGAGATGGTGTTCCTAGCATAATACATGATGCTGTCGGTGTGTTACCGTGAGATGGTGTTCCTAGCATAATACATGATGCTGTCGTTGTGTTACCGTGAGATGGTGTTCCTAGCATAATACATGATGCTGTCGGTGTGTCACCGTGAGAAGCTGTTCCTAGCATAATACATGATGCTGTCGATGTGTTACCGTGAGATGGTGTTCCTAGCATAATACATGATGCTGTCGGTGTGTCACCGTGAGATGGTGTTCCTAGCATAATACATGATGCTGTCGGTGTGTTACCGTGAGAAGCTGTTCCTATCATAATACATGATGCTGTCGATGTGTTACCGTGAGAAGGTGTTCCTAGCATAATACATGATGCTGTCGATGTGTTACCGTGAGAAGCTATTCCTATCATAATACATGATGCTGTCGGTGTGTTACCGTGAGAAGCTGTTCCCTAGCATAATACATGATGCTGTCGGTGTGTTACCGTGAGATGGTGTTCCCTAGCATAATACATGATGCTGTCGATGTGTTACCGTGAGAAGGTGTTCCTAGCATAATACATGATGCTGTCGGTGTGTTACCGTGAGAAGGTGTTCCTAGCATAATACATGATGCTGTCGGTGTGTTACCGTGAGAAGGTGTTCCTAGCATAATACATGATGCTGTCGGTGTGTGTTACCGTGAGAAGGTGTTCCTAGCATAATACATGATGCTGTCAGTGTGTTACCGTGAGAAAGTG